>NC_136491.1:78324125-78416625 GCF_053919585.1 Euprymna scolopes | reverse complement strand
CGGTGCTTCACAGTTTCGTGTGTAAAGTAACAGGACACACACACACACACACATATATATATATATGTATATACATATATTTTACATATATATATATATATATATATATATATATATATATTCATGAGTATTAAAAGTGTGCAAATATTACATCTATTATATATAAAATAGTATACCCCATAATCCCGGTGCCATTTCCATACTCGTTATATCACCGAAGTTGAGAAACGTTGAGTCTGGTAAGTGCTAAAATGGATGGCCATTTGGAATTCCATGTGTCCTTCGTTTATTGATGTATTGTTTGCTGTCATGTCTATGCCTCTGATTTTCACTGGACTCAGGCAGTGCCGATCCAGGAGAAGTGTGGTTGCAAATTGCGCTACGTTTGCCTCATAAGTGCACGTGCAGCTCCCCTTACATTAGTGATTATTTTCTCGTGAGACCGAACGGAGACATTGATATATGAAATAAACGGTGCATTTCTCTAAGATTTGAAAGTATGAGCATCAAGACAACCTAGCAATAATAAGCCCGGGTTTAAAATTTGTACTTTCGATACTCTGTGTTACGTTCGTTTAACTCATGCAGTCTCTCGCCATGATATAAACATAGAATGGAATTTGAGACGATATTGAAATGTTATTAGTGTTTGTGATTGGTTTTTATATATGTATAGGTGAATATTAGTGGATATTATTTCACCGTGCAGGAAACAGTAAATTACCATGCAGTTTATTCTTGTATATCTCATGTCCAAAGTAAAGAGAGACTTTCATCTTTACCAATGTTACACAATGCTTTGTAATTGAAATCAATCTTAAATATATTATCTATCTATATGTTTATAAAGTAATAGGGTTCGTGTGTTTCTGTCTGTGTGTACGGCTCTCCATTATCAACGAAATATAAAGGAGGTAAGAGGGTAGATCTCTCCTGGTAGAGAAACATTAGAACCCATTTTAGGATGTTTCTGTTATAGGAGACATAAGAATCTTTGCCTAATTTCTTTATATACTAGTCTACAAACCACCCCCATATCGAATGACTTATGCTCATTTGCATATCACATTATATTAAATCTCTTTAACTAATTACCTCGACCTTATTACATATTGGAAATATTCTAATCATTTCAACTGTACTATTTACAAAATCTATTTAACATTTAATTATTTAATATATTTTCATTTAATTTTATATTCGATTTATTTCACTTTACGTATATTATCAAAACAATTCATTGGCGAGGAAAGCTTTATGTTTTGGGATTGTATTGAAAATGTAATGGAAATTTCAATTTCGTTCCGTTTTAATCTTTTATATTTTACTTGCCAATATAATTGAAAGAATACAATTCAACTATCGTAATTTTTTATAAATAAACAAAAACAAATATTTTAAAATAAAACTTTATTAAAAAAGAAATAATTTTATTTTTAAATGAAAAAAAATCAATTTAGTAAAATAATTGTATTAAACACCCCAGCCTTGTCAGCAAACCTGTAAACCTATAAAAGTTAACATTTCGAATGTAAACAGTGATTTTTCGATTTTGTTAGCGCTTGCCGCAATTAAAGACAATTAAAACGGAACTAACTTTATTTCCATTCTATTTTTTAAACAACCCCCCAAAACATAACGCTCTCTTCCAGTTATAGCCAATTTTTTTTTAATTAAATAAAACAGGTCAAAATAAACAGATAAGCGCATTTTCTTTTACATTTTTCTTACAACCATTGTCATTTAACCAACTGCAGGATACCGTTACTTTTGTGGGGTTGTTTTGAAAATGGTACGGAGATTATAATTTCGTTCCAATTTAATCTTTCTGGTCGAGTCTATTTCGAAAGCCTGTCTTATCATAGATTTGAACTACAAATAATTTATTACATTTTGATTATTACTATCTTAAGACTTAAAGCTTATATTTATTTCATTTTTCTATTTATATATTGAATTAGTTATTTCCAGTCTTATTTAAATTTAGTGATTTCTTTAAACCGGATGAACCTTTTATAAAAATATGAGTTTAACGTAAAGAACACGACAAGGTTTTATTCAACTGAATTTCTTCCAGTTTACTAACAAAATATATAAATTTAAAAGAGATATAAATAATAAAATAAAAAGGTTATGTAATTTAAAAGAAATACACGTACTCACAAAAGCAGAACTTTTTTTACACATTTTTTTTCTTTAAAACCATAACAATGAGACTAACAATTACCTAGATCTTAGTAATTATTTGTTTTAATAGAACTGTTTTAATTGTACTGTTTACTTAGTTAACCTAAGTTGGTATTACATTTATTTTACATTTACTTTTTTTTTTAATTATTACTTTTAGATTGTGACGTTTACACCCGGAAGTAATGAGTCACACGTAGGTCGCTTTTATTCATTCCTTTTGGTCAAGATCAAAGTGTAGTATCTGTTCTTCAGATGCTGCACTTCATTTTCTTGTTCTCTTTCGGTGGAGGAGACATCCTTCACGACTGAGACAATTTTTATTTTTGTACCTTTTCTCCACGTTAAAAAACGACCCTGGTGTCTAACTTTGTCCCGTGGGGAGGCATAGTAAATAGGTACAATATAATTGTTTATAATTGTACTATTCAGAAATATTATTTATAGTTCGTCCATTTCAGTTAGTATACATTTCCTTAATTTCGCTTAATTAATTTACAATCATTAATATCGTTAAACAATTCCGTTTAAAACCGAAATTATGCCACCCAAACGAAGTAGAAACGAAAGTGAGGAAGAAAGAATGGAAAGATTGGAAGCTAATAGACTAAGAGTTGCTGCAATTCGCTCCAATGAAAACAATTCAGATAGAGAAAGACGTCTAGAACTTAACAGGATACGTCAAAGAGAAAGGAGAGCAAGACTGTCAGATTTGGAAAGAGAAACCCAACGTGAAGCTGACAGAACTAGACATGCTGTAAGGCGGTTAAATTCATCACAAGATGAAATTCAAGAAAGGCAAAGATATGCACTGGAAAGAGAAGCAATATTACGATCGAATGAATTATATGAGGTAAGTAGACGTACACAAGGTCAGTTGAGAGTGGCTCAACGACATCAGAATGAATCGGAAACCCAATGAAGCTTTCACCTATACCAAGGGCAACAACGAGAGGCTGCATGGAGAGAGAGTATGACTTTGCCCCAGCAACTGACAGAAAACGAGGCAGCTAGACAACGAATGACTGCTTTAGGACACCATGAAATAGAACACTGCAATAGAAAAGGATTGCTCTACAACAAAAATGACTCTCTCACTACAGCTGATATAGGAAAAATGGACAAAGTATGTCAACATTGCTCAGCTGTAAAATTTAAAGGAGAAACCCCTGGTTGTTGTTGTTCTTCTGGCAAAGTTGTGCTTGATAGCTTTCCACCACTGCCTCAGTTGCTTCAAGATTTGCTCTCCGGCAATGGTCCCATCTCTAAAGATTTTCTGCAAAATCTACGCAGTTATAACAATTGTTTTGCAATGACATCATTTTGTCACAAAATTGCGGCAGTACATGGGTGGAATCCTTCTTTTAGAATTCGAGGCCAGGTTTGCCACCAGATTGGGAGTCTTTTACCACCTGAAGATGAAACAGCAAAGTTTATTCAAGTCTACTTCTTGGATAGTCTGGAAGAGGAACTACATAATCGGGGACGTGACAGTAGACTCAATAGAGACATTCTCCAAAGTCTGACTGAATTTTTACATGAGAACAACAGCTTCATTTGTCAGCTGAAAACAACAAAGGAGAGGATTGAAGAAGAACACTTGGTAGAACATAAAGTTGTCATAAGGGAAGACCGAAGGCCGCAAGAAGAGCATCCACGGCGATTCAATGCTCCAACAACAACGTATGAGATTGGAATATTAATGGAGAATGAACCAACAGCTAACCGGGATATTGTCTTGCGTTTTAGAAATGATAGATTAAAATGGATCTCCGAACTACATCCCCTCTACGATACTTTAATGTACCCGTTAATGTACCCCTATGGTTCTCCATCTTACAACATCTACATGAAGGCATCCAATGGGCGAAAAGTTACCCAACAGCAATTTTATTCGTACCATTTAATGACTCGGCCTGGAAACTATTTTCTCTGGTACCGAAGGCTATTTCAACAATGGCTGGTGGATGTGTACTGCAAGATTGAAACAGAACGTTTACAGTTCCTGAGGCGTGAGCAACAGACCCTGAGAGCTGACAATTATAGCAACTTGAGAGATTCAATTCTTAGGGAGGATGGAAATCCAGAACAGTTTGGTCAACGAGTTGTACTTCCGGCAACTTATACAGGAGGCCCTCGATACATGTTTGAGCGTCAAAGTGATGCCATGGCATATGTTCGGCGAATGGGCCGAGCCGACCTCTTCATCACGTTCACAACAAATCCAAAGTGGACAGAAATTACAGAAAATTGTCTTCAAGGGCAAGACCCTCAGGATCGTCCAGATATTGTTGCCAGGGTTTTCAGGCAGAAGCTAAAAAAGTTACTTGAATTTATTAAAAAGGGAGGATTTGGCAGGTTGAGGGCTTTCCTGTACAGTATTGAATATCAAAAAAGAGGACTGCCGCATGCACACATCCTCACCTGGCAGGCCCCAGAGGACAAACTTCTACCAGAAAAAATGGATCTCTGCATATCTGCAGAGATCCCTGACAAAGAGGAAGATCCTGATCTTCATGCTAAAGTGATGGCACATATGGTGCATGGACCTTGTGGACCATTTAATCCAAATTGTCCATGTATGATTGACAACAAATGTTCCAAAAAATACCCAAAAGAATTTCTTCAGTGTACCGAGCAAGGCCAAGACTCTTACCCCAAGTACAGGCGAAGAAAACCAGAAGATGGAGGCCAGACTGGTACAATAAGGATGAAGAGAAATGGTCGGTATGTTAATCAAGAAATAACAAACCAGTGGATTGTTCCGTACAACAAGGTCCTCCTTCAGCAGTTCAACGCTCACATTAACGTAGAAATTTGCAGCTCGATCCAAAGCATCAAATATGTCCTCAAATACGTGAATAAAGGATGTGATCAAGCAGTGTTTGAACTACAAAGAACTGATGGAGCAGCTAACCAACAAGGCCAAGTACAAAGTCACATTGTGGATGAGATCCAGCAGTTCCAGAATGCAAGGTATGTCGGAACATCCCATCCATGAACATTTCCCCTCAATTGTGCAACTTTCTGTTCATCTTGAAAATGGGCAGCGTGTCATGTTCCCAGCTGATACTGCTCTGGAATGAGCCCAAGGTCCACCGCCTGCCACAACTTTGACAGCATTTTTTCAACTCTGCCATGAGGATGACTTTGCAAGGGGTCTCAAATACGTAGAAGTCCCTGAGTTTTACACTTGGAACAAATCGACAAAGAAATGGATGAGAAGAATGCGTGGGGTACAAGTTGAAGGTACTGAAAATGATGATGTATGGAAGGCACCATGCATTGGGAGAATCTACACGATTAGTCCAAAAGCAGGGGAGTGTTATTTCTTACGCCTGTTGCTCAATGAGGTTGCTGGTCCAACTTCATTTCAAAATTTGCGAGCATACAATGGTCAGGTGTTTGAAACATACAGAGCAGCGTGCCTTGCTCGAGGCCTTCTAGAAAATGACCATCACTTGCATCAAGCAGTAGGAGAGGCAAGTGCCACTCAATCACCTTCAAATTTGCGAAGCCTATTTGTGATAATTTTAACAGCCTGTGAGCCAAGAAATCCTCTTGAGATCTGGATGGCTTTTCGTGATGTAATATCTGAAGACATTCTTCACAGATACAGGCAAGAAGTTAACAATCCAGAAGCAGATTTTAATGAGGACATCTACAATAAAACTCTTTGTCTAATTGAAGAAAAAGTTCTCCTTATGTGCGGTCAACCATTGGCAAGCTATGGATAACCTGCACCAACACAAGAGAGAGATGAAAGACTCGCGAGAGAGTATCAACGTGAAGTTACTTATAATCTTGAAGAACTTTCCCTACAAGCAGAAAATATGCAAGAAAAACTGACCGATTCTCAAAGAGAAGTTTACAATTCATTCATGGCAATGTTGGAAGCACAAGGTGAAATGAACAAAAACATGATGTTTCTTGATGCTCCAGGTGGTACGGGCAAGACTTTTGTAATCAATTTGATCCTTGCAAAGATTAGATCCATGAGAAAGATTGTGCTTGCAACAGCATCCAGTGGCATTGCTGCTACTCTACTACAAGGTGGCCGCACTCTTCACAGCACTTTTAAAGTACCCTTGGATACTCATCGAATGGATCAGCCAGTTTTCAAAATTACTGGTAACTCAGCCTTGGCAAATGTAATTAGAGACACCTCTGCAATCATTGTAGACGAAGCCCCAATGACGCACAAGAGTGCTTATGAAGCAATTGACCGAACACTGCAAGACATCACAGGAAACAAGAATCCCATGGGTGGCATTCCAACCTTATTTTGCGGTGATCTCCGTCAAATCCTCCCAGTGGTTAAAAATGGCACAAGGGCTAACATTGTCAATGCAAGTTTGAAACAATCCTATCTCTGGAGGCACGTTATAGTGAAGAGACTGACTACTAATATGAGAGCCTATATCTCTGATAACACAGCTGCAGCAGACTTCTCAAAATTGCTTCTCCAAATCGGTAATGGTCAGTTTCCTATCACTTCTTCACCTGACACAATTAAGATTCCAACTGCGCTTGGTAAATGTGTCGGTAATCAGAAGCAACTGAAAGACAAAGTGTACCCAAACCTGCAAAACAATGGAAAATCACCGGATTGGCTTGCTGAGAGGGCTATTATTTCGCCATTAAACAGCAATGTGAATCATTCGAACAATTCAATAATGGATGAATTTCCAGGAGACACAAAGCAATACAAGTCAGTTGATTCGGCTACTAATGAATATGAAGTTGTTCACTACCCTGTGGAGTTTTTAAACTCTTTGGAGATATCTGGAATGCCTCCACACATTTTAAATCTCAAAATTGGATCGCCAATCATGATTCTTTGATCCTTGGAACCGCCAAAAACAACAAACGGAACCAGATGTGTTATCACCAGATTTCACACCAATGTACTTGAGGCCACCATTTCCTGTGGTCCCTACAAAGGCGAAACCGTTCTACTGCCAAGGATCCCCTTAGTTCCATCGGACTCAGAACTTCCATTTAAATTCCGGAGACTCCAATTTCCTGTGAAGGTGTGTTTTGCAATGAGCATAAACAAAAGTCAAACATTTAACACCATTGGCGTAGACTTGACATCAGACTGCTTCAGTCACGGTATGTTCTACGTCTCCATCAGCCGGACAGGAAGTTCAGAAAAACTCTACATTCTGGCTCCAAATCAAAGCAGCAGAAATGTAGTTTACCCTGAGGCTCTTCAGTGAAAAGTTCGAGAAATGGATATGAGGAAAAACTGACATGATCTGATTGTGGTAAGTTTTTAGTATTGAATGTGCAAGATAAAATTTAAGCAAGAGTTGAAAATTACTTCAATGAAAAATTTACTATGTAACATCAAGTAACCTTCCTTTTTGATGAAAATGTTTTGTGAAGTTCCTGATTGAATTTCAGTCACTACAAGAGGTAGTTAAAATGTTAATCACCTTATGCAATCGTTGCTCTTACAACATCAACTTACTGGAAAGGTGGCCACAGATTTTGGTACCCGAGTGCGCAACAAAGCTCCGTGCGGAGCACGGGTATCTTTGCTAGTAATATATAAAGAAAGTGATGCATTTTTTTGTTTTTTTTAATGCACGTAGATAGGTATAATTCAAAGCAGTTTAGGTTTTTGGTATTTTTTAGATTAGGTCTAAGTCCACAAATTTCTTTTAAATGACAACTTTTAAACGTTTTCGACTATGCTGAATACGAAAATCGCATTGAAATTTTGCAGAAATAAGCACTTATCGAGGTATGAAAAGTTGTATTATGCATTGTATTCTTTGGCGACCATCTTTTTACCCGCGTGCAGTGTCAGTCATAGTAGAGTAAATTTGTTTATGGCGCTCGCACGCGCGTAGAAAAGATGGCCACCAAAGAATACAATGCATAATACAACTTTTTATTTCTCGATAACTACTTTTTCTGCAGAATTTCAATGCGATTTTCGTATTCAGCATAGTCGAAAACCTTGAAAAGTCGTCATTAAAAAGAAAATTGTTGAGGTGAACCTCATCTGAAAATTTACCGTTTGTTCTCCAGATTGATCAATATCTGCCGATTTATGTATTATATCCGATAACCTATTCTATCAATGCAAGAGTATGAGTAACGAAAGTCCTCACAATACTAAATTCACATCTGCCAACGTATCATACTAAAAAGTACAGTAGGAAGAGGGGAAGAAAAAAAGAATTTCGTGCTGCATAATCCGCTCCATCATTTTATCTTTATGACTATACCTTCATGTATACATTATTAAAACATCTTACTGCGTCATCTAAAATAAAAAAAATATTATTTTTTCAAATGATCAGTCGGTGCCTCCGTTCAATCTCGAAAGACAAAAGGGTGCCCCCGGTAGGAGCAGCTGCACATGTAATTGTGTAGCAAGGGTTGAGCAATCTCAACAGCACCTCCTGAATCGGAACTACCTGTGTTCAAAGACGACTGAAATCAATGCCAAGATAAGCGGAGAGCACATATAGCGCATGGAAGTCCCAAATGGTCACTCATCTGGTACTGCCGAAGCTCCTCTTTGCTTAACTTCGATGATCTAATGAAAACCAATGTATCAAACGTGATTATTCCGTACTCTTCCAAATGATAATCTTCGGCCTCCTAGATTACAAATGTCAAACGATATCGATGGGTGTATTCTAATTCATAGTAAACGCTATACACCAATCATCTGCTGGTTAACCTATGCGTTCAAATCTAATGTTTCTTATTCTTTTATTTCGATCGAATGAATCCAGAAAGATTGCATATTTTATTGCTATGATGACTAAACTCATCTATTCATTACCTGAATATTCCATATCTCTTATTGCACATTCGTTCGGTATAAAATTCTAAGATAACACATTCTGTCAGGAACGTGACCACAAGCAGAGGTACGCCGTTAAATTAATAGAAAAAGTGTATTAAGAATGATGTTGACTATGTAGAAATACAATTCTTGAGCACAAGATGTCGTTCATTTTATGGTATCCCTATAGCCTTTATAACTCTTCAAGTTTTAAAACAATATATAAAAGGTTTTACTATTCTAATGTTGCTCGTTTACAAGGCAAGTTCTGATCGTAAATGCAGTCATTTGATGAAAATGTGACTAAAGTAAAAATTTGAGGGAAAGTCACTAATTCACTTATTTTTTTTAGTTATAGAATGTACTGATATATGGTGTAATTTCTTCACCGCAACATAGAAGTAGATTAGTAACCCCGATGATATATATATATATATATATATATATATATATATATATATATATATATATACTAACTCACTTAAATTTTTAGTTATAGAATGTACTGATATATATTACACTTTGACATTGCCATATTTTGGAATATGGTGTAATTTCTTCACCGCAACATAGAAGTCAGTAACCCCGATGATGATATATATATATATATATATATATATATATATATATATATATGCATATGTATATATATATATATATATATATACATATATATATATGGGCTACCTCCTCTAGAACGTAAAGATTGTACGTATGATAATAAAAAGGAAATATAAAACAATTAAAATAACGTACTTAAATAATGACACGTGTGAAAAGATTTTTTTTAAAATAATTATTAACAAAACCAATATGGTTGGAAGATGAATGTTAATTAATACGATTAAAATTAACCTTTAAATTTCACCTCTTTCTAACGAAACAACGTATTTAGCAAATTAATCGTATAATGTAAAGAGAGCTGATACAAAACTATCGTCTAGTGAGGGTTAAATAATAGTGGAACATATGAGGAGAAACTAGAGTTTGAAGGAGCAGATTAGTATTTGAGAAATAAATCAATTAAATAAATATAATTCCTATAATGAGCTGAAATATATACTAATAAACACACAGTGTTCTCAGAGAAGGAAATCCCATTTTCACCAAATTACATTACGATATCAAAATATAACGTGCACATAATAAATATGATTCAAGCACTGATAGAATTCATTAAATTAAGTTATTATTTATTATTAATTATAAAAAAACAATGCCGAACCCATACGTGTCAGATATTACGTTTTAAATCTGCGTCATAAAGGTTGTCATTACGTTCTTGTCAAAAATGTATTCAACGTCACATGCCAATATAAGTCATAGAATTGTTTTTTTTTTAATAAAAGGTTACCACGCTTTGTTATGACTTTTTATGCATGGACATAAAAATGGAGGGGAATTAAATGACGGTATTTTTTTAACAGTACAACATAACTCTTCATTTAATTAATTTATTTTTTGTAAAAGACCTCTAAGTTGTTATACAGAATTTTGTAACGTTCATTATTGAACTTTGTCTGGACATCTCGATCATAGGCTATGTCTATTGGATTACATGTTTATGTTAGACTTGCTAAAGTATTTAATCGAATTAGACGCTAACAACAACGTAAACTTATGCAGGCATTATCAGGCATTGTAGGCGGGGTTTGAATATAAACACATTCACACACAAACACATGCATGCGAAAATTTTCACAATGAAATTCAATGCGTACTACAAGTCAAAACCCAATATAAAAAAACGTGTCATTCTTGTTGCGTAAAAGATGAGTTGAGACAACAGTTCACACCCGCGTTTCTTTTTGTTGTTGTTCAATTCGTAAAGAATCCATTTATCGAGATTTTTTGTCTTTCTAATATCTTTCATGTTGGTGGAAATCGTCGAACATAGTGCGTTTAACTCAGAAGCTATTTCTCGAACTGTTGTGCAGGATTGGCGTCAACTAAGCTATTTAATGATCGTTGTAAACAACCCATGGCCGAAAACGACGTTCATTATCTTCAAGACTTTGCTCGGCCCCACGTATTGTGCTGTGCATTGTTGTTTCTAGGTCAAACGATTCGTTGATATCGCGGGATATTTCAGTGTCTTCTCGGCCTAGCTTGATTTAAAACAGGAAGATTGTACGCATATGCATTTTTCATTTTGTATTCAACCCTTTGAACAGAAGACCATTGTTTTAAAACGAGTGTACGTTACAGATTTAGAGAGAGGCGTTTCCCCTCTTGAAATAATATATGAAGTAAAGGTATTATAACCAAAACTTATTTTCAAATACATCATTGAAAATAGTCATTTACAAAAACTTTTTTCTCGAGCTATTCAGTGCCGATTCCAGAGAGGTACAGTAGGAAGAGATGCAGAAACAATTATCTTTAGTTAATGATAGAAAAAAGCCACGAGATAATTAGTAATGCTTATTCGAGTGAACCAAAATTTCGTACACGTTTGGTCGATTTCTAACAGATATTTAGTAAAATTGAATTTGAAGACAAACGTGTCAATATACAAGTACGTCGTCTTGCGGCAATATATCTACAGACGAGGAAATATTTCCAAATAGTTTTTACTTATGGTTCGTTGCATCGGGATATATGTACTTGACATATGAAAGTTTTTGGACAGAGTATGGCATAAAGGTTACATCAAAAAATCTCCAGCTACGGTATAGCTGGAAATATCTTCTCAATAATTAAATAATTTCTCTCTGATAGGTTCATAAGAGTAGTGGTTGATGGGCAGAAATCAGAAGCTCTTAGTATTAATGCTGGATTCCCTCAGGAGTCCATCCTGGACCCAACTCTCATCCTGGTCTACATTAATGATCTTCCAAATCACATCCTTACATCATTCGTAGATATTTATGCTAATGACGCTACAATCTATAGTATCACATCTAAGACCGTAAGCGAACAAGTTCCCTCTGATTCTCCCTACTTTGAACTTGAGCAAGTGGTTAAATGGGGGAAGAGGTGGCTTGTTACTTTTAATGCCTCTAAAACCAAGTTTTTATCTTTACATCATCAACGCTTTGATCCCCATCTGGCATCAATTGAAATGAATGGCTCTCATCTTGCGGAGGCCTCATGTTTTGACAAGCTTCTGGGGTTGACCTTTATTCCTGATCTTAAATGGAGCACATACATTAAATCCGTTGCCAAGGCCGCTGGAAAAATGGTGGGATCCTTCTATCGATCCAGTAGATATCTCACTGCTGATGCAATTTTTTTATCTATATAAAAGCAAGGTAGGCACAAGGATTGAATACTGTTACCACATTTGGGCAGGAGCTGCTAGAAAGGATTTATTATGCCTTGATCGAGTTCAAAATAGACTTCGTAGACTCGTAGGGGATGTCCTTTTTTCCCCGCAACCTCTTTCTCACAGAAGAGATGTTGTGAGTATGTCCCTTTATCGTTATTTTCATGGCAAGTGATGGCTGAGCTACGATCTATGGTCCCATCTTACCTATCTTTCACAAGAAACACTCGTCTAGCAGAAAACACTATCACTAATTTCCATCACTATTTATCTGTGCCTAAACCTAAACACAGATTCCATGAGCAAAGCTTCTTTCTTAGAACTGCAGGTCTATGGAATTGTCTTCCGTTTTCCTGCTTTGCCGCTGACTACAAGATGGTTGACTTCAAGTCTAACGTAAACAAGTTTCTGATGAGCCGCTCCATATTAGGTTACAAATTGTCCGAATAATTATATTGTCCAATTTCTGCTGTGTACTCTTTAACCCTTATCATCAAGTGGCCTCTTGGCCTTGATGAGTGGTGATACCTATGTAAAAAAGAGTGCACTCGTTGAAGCATGTGCTCTGCATTTAAATTCGTCCGTGACAACTATCTGTCTCTCTCTCATATATATATATATATATATATATATATATATATATATATATATATATATATTATTCTATACTCGATGAACAGTTCAAACTTCAAGGAGGACTATGTAACGATGATGATCTTTTCGTAACAAACTCAACAAATAAAAATTATGAAACAGCAATTAAATCCCTACATAAATTATTTTAAAATTATGGCCTTACTATTAAAATCGACCCTAATAAAAGAAAACGGTTCATTTCTTAGACATAACCTTAAATTTGAAAACTCTACTGTTAAACCCTATCATAAACCTAACCAATATGTACTATATGTCCATAACGAATCAAACCACCCTAAAGCAATATTGAAATCAATAGTTCCCTATGTCTCTTTTTAGAATTTCAAGGCTATCTTCTAATAAATCTATATTTAAAAAAATGAAAAATATTACAATGAAGCCCTTTAAAAACTCAGGATACAAATCACAAAGCAAATTCCTATATAAAAATGATAGAAACAAAAACTGCATATAAAATAACCCTACTAAGAGCATAATAACCGATAATATGGCCATGTCACCCCGTATGCGAGTTACAAAAAATGGTTAAAAAGCAAGACAAAGCGAAATGAAACAGGAAGTATTAGATACAAACACAAATAATCAGCAGACTAAAGTCTGTAAGAGTAAAAAAGACATAGGGAGACCATATGGTTACACCCTTCATATTGCAAAAATGTTGAGACAAACATAGCCAGAGAATTTTTTAAAATATAAGAAAAATACTTTAAAGTCCATCATAGATACAGTAAAATCTTTAATAAGAACACAACCAAAGTGTCTTACTTAACTATGCCAAACCTTCATCAAAAAATAATTAGTTCTAACAATAAAAAATAATAATATACAAAATACAAATACAGAAAATATAGTAGACTGTAACTGTAAAAGAACAAATAGATGCCGCTACAATTTTCATGCAAAATAAAAAAGTGTACTTTATAGCTGCACACTATCACACACCCCAAATTCAAATGCGGTCAACAGCAACCATAACTACTCGACCTACACCAACTTTAACCAATCTACCAATCAAATACAGTCCAACCCTTCACATACCAATGCCACCCCTAATCGACCTGAAAATAAATACATTAAATAAGACGCAATATACTTTGGTTCCAAATCTGGGCTTATTAATCATAGGATTTCAACCCATCATCATTCTTTTAAAAAACACTCCCTATTGAACCAAACCACTCTATCCAAACACATTTGGCGACTCAAATATAAGAATATTTCCTTCAATTTCAAATGGCAAATAATAGGATCATATAAAGGATATACACCAGGAGATAGATTCTGTGCACTTTTTACACAGGAAACCCTAAAGATTTTAAAATATGACGATATCAAAAATAGAAGAGCCCTCCTAAATACAAGAGAGGAGCGTATATCCTCATGCAGTCATAGACGTTGTTTAAATTTAACAAATATAAACCACCATAAGTCATTAAAAATATTACTTATTAATATTCAATCTTGAAATTTAAGTTTGACTTGAAACCCTTATTAATAAAATTTTGATCATCAATATTATTATTAATATTAGTTTATATGATATATTTACCATTATTGTATATCATTTAAATATATATTTAAGCTTGACCTATACTATATTTATTAATTTCAATAAATAAATAAAGTATTAAAAATACTAAATTCAATAAGTTCAAAATATATTTTATAATCTAAATAGAATAAACACTAATTAACTCCCTTTGATTATTTAATTAGAAAAATAAGACTATCTCCCTCCTCCCATTTTTAAAAATATTTGATTAATTTTAAAATTGACATTTACTAAAATATTATAACTGCTAAAAAATGTTCAATTGGCGTTCTTTATGAAAATTCAACATTTCGTACATTTATAAGCTACAATCAATATCCAAATGAATGCTATGACGATAATTACGGTTTTCAAAAGGCGACCAATTAAAAGGTAAATATATATATATATATATATATATATATATATATATATATATATATATATATATATATATATATATATATATATATAATTCTTAACTGGTATTAAAACATATTATTATAACCTCATATTTAAACCAAATTCAGATATATAATTTTATTTTTTTTATTCTTATCCCATATTACTTTTCTTATCAAGCAATTTTAATTATTTTTATTTTTTTCCAGATACATCTGCCTTACTTAAAAATTGCTAAGTTTATTTATGGTGTGTTTTACATATATAAAAACACCCACCCAATACTGTTGCTGATGAGGAGACTTTGTTTAAAAAAAAACTATATGTCAAAATTATTGTCCGTGGCTTAACGTCTATCACAATAAAAAACATCGTTTCCGAAACGATCGTACAAATTATTGCCTTTGTTGTTGTTCTTTCTTATGAAACAGATTTTTAATTTGTAATTCTAATTTGAATTCTAAATTATAAACTACATTACTAAATATATATATGAACAAGTGATCTGGCTTCTGTATCTGTATTCTGTGTCTGTAGCTTCCGCAAACTTTTCAGTAAATTATTCGGATATAGGATTGAAATTTTTTAATATATTATGTTGAACGTGAAACATATTCGATTTGTTTTGTAGTCGAGTAAATTAGTGCTAAAATGGCCCAGAGTTTCGCACTGATTCTATATGTGATATCACAGAAATAACCTAGCTAATCTTGGCAGAAGAGAATCGTATTGTTTTAAATAAACTCTGTTTTTCTAAGGTTCGCTTAAACTTACATATCACAAATTAAACAGCTTGTCTATAACTCAAGAGCGCTTTATAATTTTAATTGAAACGCAAGAAATAAATCACCAGTATTTTTTTTTAAGATTAGCAGACAAAGAACGTTTTACTTGTTGATGAGAAACAGTTCAATTTAAAGTAAGCATTATATTATTTTATGAGAATCAGTGTCAAAACTAGTTGGTTTGCTCATAATGGGTTTCAGAGTTAGTTCGTTAATACTATGTTTTCACAATCTGCAAACATCAAAAACAATGAGGTTTAAGAAAGGTATGATTATAAACATGTGATTATAAACATGTGATTATAAACAATGGCTATTAAGAAAGGTATGATTATAAACATGTATTTATATATTGTAAACTAGTGATACACAACAATATCACGGTTTATGAATTTTCAAATAAAAGTAAAACTAATTATTGTAGTGACTGTCAATTTTCAATGCATAAAATT
Organism: Euprymna scolopes; assembly: GCF_053919585.1. NCBI lineage: Eukaryota > Metazoa > Mollusca > Cephalopoda > Sepiida > Sepiolidae > Euprymna > Euprymna scolopes. Next base: position 78,400,532 of record NC_136491.1, on the reverse strand, counting down.
ACGATCGAAGCGCTATATAGCGAACAGCTGTTTTCTATTTAACAATTTAAGTTAATGTTTTTTTCTCGCAATTTTATAGCTGAATTTACTTGAGTATATATGGATATTCTACCGGAAATCCTACCTATGCAAGTGCTAAGTCTACAACTCTTTAAATATAGTTGAAATTTTAAGGAATTTAAATGGAGTTTTTTAATTAAGTTTTTTTTTTTTATTATTGATTGTAAAATATTTCAAGCTTTTTCATAATACATGATGTTTTTATTTTGTTTGGATAGTTGGATTTTCTCCATATGGTATATTTCTCTGACTGGTACTAAAGGCAATACAACTTTGTTAAAATGCATTTTTATTTTATATGATTTTGTATGTTAATTAATATGCAACAGAATATATTTATCCAATTCGTATTATATTTTATTAGTATTAATTTCTTCTTAAACACACACACACACACACACACACACACACACATATATATATATATATATATATATATTCGAGTTAATGGAAAATATTAACTTCAATTCATTAAGAGGAGGCTTATCGAAATAATGCAAACCTCAATAAAGTGTTTTGGGGGCTTATATAGAAGTCAATAAAGAGAGAAAATAAAAGTAGTAAACCTACATAGTTTTATATTTATTTAAGAAGGGTATACATCAATTAGCTGTGGGTGTAAAAGGGACTCTTTATACCATTGTAGTTTGAAGCCTTATGCTTCTCATCACAAGAGTAGAGAGAGTGTTAGGTAACATAATGCAGAAGTCGACGTCTGGCGATATTTACATTAGGAGCGAAATAAATTATTGGGACTGTTCGGGTGAACTTTATTGATCTCTGTGATAAAAGAAGGAATGTAGTTTGTAATATATAATCTAGGTAGGTATATGACGTGTCTATCATAATAGGCATAATGTTTGTAGACAGTATGTGCTTTTAAATTTCTGTGGTGAATATAATGTAAGTTACTTGACAGAAGCTTCTTATTTAACCATATGTGCAGATGTGTTGTATGTATGGAGGGGTTCTTCCAATGTTGATATTTTTTAGCAGGGGTATCTGATCCCATAAACGCACTTAAAAGGTATATAAGTTATTAGGAGTAATAGTATAGTTAATATGAGTGGATGAATTATACTGGTGCAGTGTACTGGGATTTTATTTGAGTAAGATAAAGGATAAGCTGATAGTAGAATAAAGGAATAAACCAAGGGGTATGGGTTTGATAGTGTAAAAATGTAACGATTATAGAATTATAATAAGCATCAACAGTTCTGAACAAATAAAGCAAATATAGGAAAATAAAAAATAGCGGAATAATGTAGATAAAACACACAAAATTATAACTGGTATATAGAATCAAGTGGCATAAATAAAGAAATAAGGATGAACAAAAAAGAAATTATGAAAGAAAAATAACATTAATATAGAAAAATACCAAATGAAAAAATATATATAGAAGGATATCAAAGAAAATGAAAGTTTGAAAAAATGTATGATTATCCAGTTAGAGAACGTTTTTTTTTTTACTGCCAGTTATGGACACGTACTTTTACGCCTTTAATGAAGACCTTATACGATGCAAGGCAAGTAAAGATATATTATTTAAGAAACTAAACAGATAAATAAATAAAAGTTCTTTGTAAAGAAACTGACTTTTCTTCCAGTTTTGATAGTGAATCAAAGAAACGTGTTATTGATGGCTTTAGAAAAAGTTAAAAAAATTATTTTCATATATTTGCGCTTGGACGAAAATATAGAGAAAACGTTTACCTCTTTCTCTCTCTCTTTCTTTCTCTCTCTCTCTCTCTCTCTCTCTCTCTCTCTCTCTCTCTCTTTAGCAAGAGAAAAAGAATTGAATTTGCCATTAAATCCAGAGTGTGTGTTAGTATTTTGCATTTATCATTCCCGGAGTAAAAAATAGGTTTTCATTGAAAAGTGGTGCAGTTATTTCTTGCGTTTGTTTTGCATTTTACAATAATGATCCAAACGAAGAAATAGTTACATGCAGAAATAAATCTAAGTTGGAGACAAATCGAGGCATCCAGTGAAATATGATAGGACGTGTCTTTACAGAAGAGAATATAATAAAGCGTTCCCACTTACCCAACATCCCTAATTGGTTGATATATATATATATATATATATATATATATATATATATATTACACGCACACACACACACACACACACACACACATATATATATATATATATATATATATATATATACACATCGTTATCTTTATTTATATATTGGTAAGATATTAACCTGATTCTGCCTACATTTCTTACTATTGACCTGGTATTTTACACTGGCAATCAATAGATGTAAAAGCTGTCCTGTTTTACAAACTAGAAAACAACTACATAGTAAAGATTTTAATAATCTTTGTTACTATTTATTTTTGGTTTGGTAATTATTTTCTACTGCTATAAAAACGTTTGAATTTGTAAATTTGTTGGAGGAATGTCGGCTTTAACAAGTACTAAGTCTTCTATATGCGTATAATATTATGTATTCCTAGGAATGTAAACTGCATATTTTATTTAAGTAATGATTTATCAAATACACAAGGCGTATACACACACAACCCCCATACACACACACACACACACACATATATATATATATATATATATATATATATATATATATATATATATATATATTTATGGGGGGCGGTGTCCGTGTGTGTATAAAGTACATAGACTTTTTTTCTAAAATCCTTATACTAACAACGATTACGAAAATCGAAAGCACCTAAGTACTAGAGAAGACCAGGGCACCTATAGCCACAGTAAAATATATGATAAAACAACAAGGAACAAAAAGGAAATAATTGTCATATTCAATCAATCTTGTTCAAATAACGAATCCTTGTTTATATATATATATATATATATATATATATATATATATATATATATATATATATATATATGTATATTATATATATATATTATATATAAGTAATATATTTGTAATTATAATTTTTTATGATGTCTCCCATTTAAAATTCATTGTAAATGTTGAGCGCTGTCTTTGAAAAAAATTGTTAGCTAGCTATCCTGCGAGATTGCCACTTCATTTCTCTCGATTACTATAAAAACCTTGACATTAAAATTTAGTCTTACTGATGTTAAAATTTTCACCAACCATCTACGGCATGCGAAATTAGCCTAGATGTTCATTTTCTCGCTAACGGAGTCAAAATTTTGCTCTGTTGTGCGGTTCCAAATTTCCAGTAAACGGCAATCCTTATTCCCAGGACTGATGATTGCGAAATCACGAAACACTGGGCTGTATGTATAAACAATTTTTATTCATAGTTTATCATCTATATATATAAATCCCAAATGTCTGTGAGTTTGTATGTTTGTATGTAACGCTAAAACTTTTGAAACACACAACCAGACTTGATAAATTTGGTATCATATCGAAGCCCCGTGTCCCGGATGACAAATATCGAAATTTCACGTCAAACGGACGAGGAGAAAGGGGTAAACGTATCAGTTATCTCCAAGGGGGTCCAAAAAAAAACTGTCATTGTAATGCTTTTTATTACGTAATTCTTGAATGATCCAATGTAATTAATACGTAAAAAAAAAAAAGCTTAGTCATGTCACGTGACGTGACGTCAACGTCCACTAATGGCGACCAATTGTTATTAAAAAAATCTTTCTCCGATACTTTTGCATTTTTCTCTTCGGCTCAGTTATATCTTTTTTTTTACTTTATGCCAATGTTTCCATCGTTATTACCTGGTTAAAAATATTATTTATACAAGAGTTTTAACGAAAAATGTCAGGAAAAAATGTACGGGAATAAAAAAATTCACCTTTCTAAATATTAGACGATTATAAAAATATCGTAATATTTATGTAATGTAAAATAATTAGCCATTTTGTATATTACCACGTGACCTCATACCTCTTAAGCTGGAAGGGGGGGGGAGTAAAACCAACACCGTCTCTCTCTCTCACACTTACTCTCTCTCTCTCTCACTTTCTCTATCACCCTCTTTCTATTTTTCTATTCGTTTAAAAACGCTTAGTCATGTCACGTGACGTGACGTCACGGTTTGGTTACTATGGAAACACTTACTTTTTGTGCTGCTTCGAAAAGGAACAAAATTCAACATACACCGCTTCCTCTTCCCTCCCTCCCTCTCTCTCTCTCTCTCTCACTCTCTCTCACACACACACACACACTTTCTTCGGTGTGTTTTTGTTGTTACGTACGTATTTTTTTATATTTTTATCTCAGTAATTTTTATTATATTTAATAGCATTTTCTTTTTTTTTTTTTTCATGGGAAATTATTTTTCTATTCGTTTTAAGAAAATGCTATTAAAAAATAAAAATGCGATAAATTCTGGCAACAGTTATTTATTTATGCTATTCGCAGCCGGCCGGAAGAAACGCGCATAGACATTTTGTAAACATTGTTTTTAAAAAATAAAAAATAATACTTCTATTATGTTTTAAACGACTGTAATAGTTTATTTTGGAATTATAAAAAAAAGTCCATTAATTTGAACTTAAAGCCTGTTTGAATAAAACTTATATAAAAAAAAACCGTCACTTCCGGCAAATGGCTATGTAAACAACTGGTGGCATTTTTCGAATACATCGGTAAACACTGTATGTTTTTCGAGCTGAATAAATATGTTACATTGAATAAAAACACAAAAAATATATCCAGTTGGATAGAAAAGTAACTTATCTTGCCTTTCCTAACATTTATTTGTTATATATTTGTCTTTTGACCGTCCACTAATGGCGAGTTTTTTTTTTTTTTTTAAATAAAACTAATTTTAAAATTTCGATGTTAGAAAAACAGTCCATCACATGTCAATATAAAAATTCTCTTTTTGTTTGATAAAAAGAATAAACAGTTAATAGATACAACAAAAAAGTCCATTAAGTTCAACAAACTAAACTCTTTTATTTATAATAAAACTCTTCGACAGTTTAAATGCTTTCAAAATCCTATGTAAGTATATCGTTTTTACTGTACACAGATTCGAAAAAGTTGTCATCAAACAAATATATGACAGAGTTGAATAAATATGTTACATTGATTAAAAACACTTCTTATTAGCATTTTCTTTTTATATGACAACGTTAATGTTCATGAATCTCTCTTTTAATCATTTTTATCGACTATCAGCCAAATAACCGGGGTCTAAAATTTGGGAAATTATTTTTCTATATTTCTCTATTCATTTAAAGAATATGCTATTAAAAAAGAAAAGTCGATAAAAGTTAGACATAAACAGTAAAAAAATAGAAGATATTATTATTAAATAACAATAATTATTAAAAATAAATATTAACATTTACAATAATAAAATGAGTTAGTATTAAAAATAATTATTAAAATAAAAATGAGTTTATTATTAAAAATACATATTAATATTCAAATAAAATTGTTTTTATTATTAAAAATAAATATTAATATTTAAAGTAGAATAAAATGTGTTTATTATTATAAATAAATATTAATATTTAAAATAATATGTGTTTATTATTAAAAATAAATATTAATATTTAAAATAATATAATGTGTTTATTATTACAAATAAATATTAATATTAAAATAAAATGTGTTTATTATTAAAAATAAATATTAAGGAAGGTCAACAGGTGGAGGAAAAATAGTCAATGCAGGTCATACCACCTGACCAGCTAAAATCGCCTTTTTATATAAGGCAGACAGTCAGACTATTTGCCTTGAGGGCGGGCTAAGCCCTCCTACCCCCCCCCCCCCAAAGCTGAGAGCTGGGGAAACTTCTCTCAGAAGGGGTATGGGAGGACAGGGAGACCTTCCCTCTTTCAACTAAGAGATAGATATTCTTTTGTATGGTTGATTGACCCCCCCCCTGTCGGTTCCGCTTACTCCATTCGGAAAGAGATCAACCTTACACAAAAAAAAAAAAAAAAATATGGGGACAGGGAAGCCTTCCCGGGCCCCCTTTCTGGGAGGAGAAGTTCCCCGGCTCCTACCTTTTTGGGAGTGCTCAGCCCGTCCTCCAGTCAACCACAATATTTGAAGAATAAAGATATTTTTGTTTTTGTGTTTTAGGTGGTGAAGGTGATCTGGGGAGTGTTTTTTTTTTTCACAAAAAAGGTACTTTTTACGAATGGGTATCCAAGAAAATTACAGTATTTTGTCAGAAATTAAGATTTTCATTGACCACTCTCAATACTATCAGAAATGAACAAAGTTAATTAAACAGTCTACACAATATAAACTAACTGTTTTGTTGGCTTTTTATTCTAACTCCAAACTAACCCATAACTACATTTTTCTTTTATTTTGCAAATTTGATTTCCTTTAGTTTATATTGTGTAGCTGAATCAGAAATTGATTTATCTTTTGTCATTTGTAGTTAACATGCTATCAGCGCAATTACTACAGTGTAATCACACATGATCTACCAAAATAAAAACACTTCAGATAAAGTCTTAAATAGAATTCAGTTCCTTACATGACATCTGATGAAGTCAGTACAAACGTTACAAACTAATACTTGAAAAACAATTTGACATTTACTGTACTACAATATCACATTTGTATAGAAGTAGAAATCTGGATACCTATTCTGATACCTAATAAAAGAAAGGACACTCTTTGGGGCGGATTTTGATGATAACAAGTCACTAATTAGAAATTATAATAAACATTGAAATAATTTAAGAATTTTACCAAAATAAAATTACTTGGTAATCACCCAATTTCTGCCACAAAATTTTATTTGGCAAAACTCATAAGCATAAAATATATATTTTCTAATTTCATCTTTTTTTTTTTACATAATCTGGTTTGATGTTTTCCTAAATATTCAAATCACTATATTTTGCTGCTTAATATTAAATACAGCAAATGAGTTATTTTTATGCATCAAACAATTACATTTTCTCATTCATCCAAACTAATCACTGAACATCAATTTCATATTGTCTTCACTAAAATATTACTGTGCTTGATGTCATCAAGTAGAGCGGATCATTTTTTTTTACATTTGTTTACACATTTTTTACAAATGTTTTTGAGAGTCCATACAAAGTTATAAGTGTTCAACATTTTTTTTCATTTGAATATATTTTGTCTAAGATTCTTAGCCTATGTCATTGCATACCAATTTGTTTCTTGAAAGTTAAGTTCACTGTAAAAACATCTGATACACCAAAATCCCTGATACCTGTTTCTTATAAGCGCCAAATAACTATCACTATTTCGATTTGTGTTTCATGAGAACAATTCAATATTGATACATTATAAGAAACATTTCCAGTGCTTTTCTCTTTTTAGCAATAGTTGGTTGATAATTAGAGGACACAACTAACCCTATACTATGCTTTACTTTGTTTTGTATATATATTTTGTATTGTGTGAAATTAACAAAGATTCATATGCAGGAATCTGTTGATACATTCCAAGAATCCCAATGCGACCAACAAACTTGAAAGACTACAATTTCTTTTTACTATGACCAATAAGAAAGCTCAAGGACTAAGTTGTTGGACTCATCCTGATCACCATTTTAAATTATTGTTAACAGTAAGTTTAACATTTTAAGTACAGAATAATATTCCTTTTGATATTTATAAATTACTATTTTCTGTGACAGATGTTACTTTTTCAATATTGATTGTACCCTCTTTTGTGTTTTTAAATTTTGCATACAATAATATTAAGCACACCATACCAAGACCACTATTTGAGCATCTAATAAACTGCCTACCAAGACCAATGTTTTCAAGTGACAATGGAGAGTATTCATGTTATGTTTCACATTTTTATGTTTTGAAATATTTTGCTGCTTAATATCAAATTCAGCAGATGTTTACTTTGTTTTGTGTATATACTTTATATTAGGTAGAATAAACAAAACTTAATTTCGCTACCATCATTATTTGTAGTGACATGCACTGTTAACATAAATAAAATCACTGGTGACAATCCCTGATACCTGTTTCGTATAAGCACCAAATAACTATGATAATGTGTTATTGTTGATACATTATAATAAACATTTCCATTGACTGGTCGTTTGCTTAGCTTAGGTTTACATCATTTTTTCACAATGTTTCTCTACTTGCTTTCAGCATGAGAGCAGATCATATTCTGCACATGTTTCATGCATATCACAAAAACTTATAATATTTGATCAACATTTGACTAACAATTTTACAAAAAAGACCTACCACCTTAAGGGGGGTAAAGGTAAGGCTCCCCACATAACCATAAAAGAAAGCCGCCCCCCCCCCATACAGTGGGAAAGAGCTCCCTTCCCATTCTGGGGCAGAGAAGGGGCAAGGAAAGCTCTTAAACATAAATGGTCAACGGAGGGTATACACCCTGGGAAACTAAAAGTCTATATGGAATCTGCATAAATTAAAATATCCTGTTTAAGCGTATTGTATGACAGGGAGGGAAGGTCAACAGGTGGAAGAAAAATGGTCTACGCAGAGCATACCGCCTGACAAGCTAAAATCGCCTTTTTATATACGGCAGACAATCAGACTCTGATTGCCTGGACGGCGGGCTGAGCAATGAATGTGGAAGCCGGGGAACTTCTCTCAGAAGGAGGATGGGAGGCCCAGGGAGCCTTCGCTCTCCTCCTAAGAGAGGGATATCCTCTTACTCCCTTTGGAAAGAGATCAACCTTACACAAAACAAAAAATATGGGAAGAGAAGCCTTCCCGGGCCCCCCTCCCCCTTCTGGGAGGAGAAGTTCCCTGGCTCCAACGTTTTTTTTTGGGGGGGGGGGCCTAAGCCTGTCCTCCAGGCAACCAAATGAAAAAGAAATTTACCCATCCCACCTTTGTAGGAAGTGTGCTCAGCCCACCTTCTGAGCCACTGTGAAAGTTTCCTTCCACCAAAAGGGAAGGGAACGAGGAAGGAAAAGTCTCTGAGAATCTTCATGCAATTTCTTTGACAAAGAAACTGTTTTCACTTGATTCCACACAAAATTTTTATTGCTTTTTCATCTATTGTCTTATATTAGGATTTCTTTATGCATGTTATTTTATTTAAGAGTACTAAATAGCTTTTCAGTTTCTTGAGACTCTTTCAACTGTCTGGATTCTGCAGCAACGTTGTGGAGTGATATGTAAAACATAAATTGGTACTTTATAACAATAGGTATGTAGAATTCTAACTCGCCAGTGTTGATCGTTTCAATTATTTACAAATTCACCAGGTCCTGGATATGACCATAAACTGTATCCAAACATGGGGCTTTGTGAAGTGTGAAGCCACCATTTAATTGCTATTGCTACCAGGTCCACTCTGATCTGGAGTAGTAGTACCTGTTAGGGTCCCAATTATGAGTTAAATAGAAACCAACATTAAATAAACAAATATATTCTAGGAAAAAAAAATGTCCATAGATTGGGCATGATATAGTGTTGATATGTCATAAAACAAAATGAACCAACAAATTCACCAATCGACACAATATCAACAAATGTATCTTTCTTTTCCTTATTCTGTGCTTATTTCTTGGTACTAAGCTTATCATTAACTAACCCTGACATTTCTTTTACTTTGTTTTGTGTATATATTTTATTTTGTGTAGAATAACCAAAAAGACATTTAGCTACCACATTTGCAGCGAAATGTTAGCATACATAAAATCACTGGTGACAACCCATGATGTTTTTTCTTATGAACACGAAATAACCAACACGCTTTCCATTGGTTTTTCATGATAACAATTTAATATTGATAAATTATAATAAACATGTCCATTACTTTTCTTTTTTTATCAATAAATATACTTGGTTGATAATTAGAGAACACAATGTTTATTGTAATAAAACTTGTGATCTATAACATCCAATTCTAAAAATTAAACTTTCCTTTCTCAATTGAAACAAACAACATACCCCACACTATGTTCCTAAAAATGAGGATTTTACTATTGCGTTTACATAATTTTTTAGCTATGTTTCTCTTACTTTCAGCATGAGATCATTTTCTACACGTGTTTCATGCATACCACACAAACATTTTACCTCTGACATTTTTAATTTTTTTCCAATTTCCTTTCACCATGAACATTATCATTAGTACAGTTTTCATTTAAAATGAAGCTGTACATGGTTACTATTACTTGGAAAGCAGATCTAAAAAAAAAAAAAAAATATCTGTTTTCACTTTGAAAATTTACGATTTATAGATCTCGGATTTGGCCATTCTTCACCTTTTATCTTACATTTGTAAATATTGTATATATAAACTTTTTTCTTATTTCTCCAATGTTATTTCATTCATGCAATTTCATAATCCACCAACATTGTATAAGATTCAATTCCATTTGACACTTGAAAACAACTTTTTATATAGTAAACAGCATTTATTTCTTTTCAGACATATTCTTATTTTATTTTATTTCCAGTACTATGTTTTATTTCATTTTGTGGACACTCATTTAACTCTCTGGGATGCTGCAGGGAACATGTAGAGTGATATATCAAACAAGAAGTGGTACTTTATGACAATAGGTATCTAGGATTTACACATACCAGTGTTGATAGTTGGAAATATTTACAGACTAACATTTTACACAATATAAACACATGTACCTTTTTTTTCTTTTCCTTTGCTTATTTCTCGAACCTAAACTTATCATTAACTAACCCGTAACTTTGTTTACTTTGTTTTGCGTATATATTTTATATTGGGTAGAATTAACAAAACTTAATTTCGCTACCATCATTATTTTTAGTGACATGCACTGTTAACATCAATAAAATCACTGGTGACAATACTTGATACCTGTTTCGTATAAGCACCAAATAACTATCACTATTTCGATTTGCTTTTTCATGATAATATGTTCATCTTGATACATTATAATAAACATTTCCATTCACTGGTCGTTTGCTTAGCTTAGCTTTACATCATTTTTTCACAATGTTTCTCTACTTGCTTTCAGCATGAGAGCAGATCATATTCTAAACGTTTCATGCATATCACACAAACTTATAATATTTGATCAACATTTGACTAACAATTTTTTGCCAATTTCCTTCAACATTCTCATTACCATTACTACAGTTTACATTTTGTCGTTAAAATGAAGCTGTACATGTTTCCTATTACTTGGAAACCAGATTTGTAAAAATCCCATTTTTTTTTCCACTCTGAGAATTTTCATTATATTTCTTTGACAAACGATTTATTTTCAATGAACTTCAGCACATGATTGTTACTGCTTTTTCCCCTTTTGTCTTATATTTGTTTTTCTTCATGCCAAATATTTTATATATCAATTTTTTGCTAATTTCTTAAATTTTATTTCTTTAATTCTTAGTCCACCAATATAGTATAAGTTTCAATTGCATTGAACGCAATGTTTTAGATAGTAAACATCAGCATATTTCACTTTTCAAGCACTTTTTCATTTTATTTCAAATACTATGTTTTATTTCATTTTGTTGACACTCATTTACCCCTCTGGGGTGCTACAAGGAACATGTAGATTGATATACCAAACATGAATTGGTGCTTTATAACAATAGGTATCTATAATTTTGCTTAATTCTCTAACCTAAACTTATCATTAACTAACCGTAAATTATGTTTTAGTTTTGTGTATATATTTTATATTGTGAAGAATAAACAAAAATTCATTTCACCACCACATTTGCACTGTTAGCATACACAAATATCACTGGTTACAATCATTGGTAGCTGTTTTTTAAAAACACCAAATAACATTCACGCTTTCCATTGGTTTTTCATGATAACAATTTAATATTGATAAATTATAATAAACATGTCCATTACATTCTCTTTTTATCAATAAATATACTTGGTTGATAATTAAAGAACACAATGTTTATTGTAATAAAACTTGTGATCTATAACATCAAATTGTATAAATTAAAGTTTCCTTTCTCAATTGAAACAAACAACATATCCCACACTAAAAATGAGGATTATACTATTGCCTTTTAGATCATTTTTTAACAATGTTTCTCTTCTTACTTTCAGCATCAGAAAATATAATTTTCTACACGTGTTTCATGCATACCACACAAACGTATATGTGACCAACATTTTACCTCTGATACATTTTTTTCCAATTTCCTTTCACCATTGTCATTATCATTAGTACAGTTTTCGTTTTGTCTTTAAAATGAAGTTGTACATGTTTCTTAATACTTCGAAACCAAATATATCAAAAAATAATTTTTTTCACTTACAAAATTTTCATGATATTTCTTTGACAATCATATTTGTTTTTAATTGAATTCAGCATATGATTCTTACTGCTTTATCACCTTTTATCTTATATTTCTTTTTCTTCATGCCAAATATTTTAAATATCAATTTTTTGCTCATTTCTTAAATTGAATTAAAAAAATGGATTTTTTTATTCCACCAATATTGTATAAGGCTCAATTCCATTGAACACAGTGTTTTATATAGTAAACATCAGCATTTGTTTCTATTTTCTTTCAAATACTGTTTCATTTCACTTTCTCGATAATCATTTACATCTTTGGGGTGCAACAGGGAACATGTAGAGTGATATATCAAACATGAATTGGAACTTTATAACAATAGGTATCTAGAATTTCCACATACCAGTGTGGATAGTTTTAAATATTTACAAACTTACAATTTACACACTATAAACAAATGTATCTTTTTTTCTTTTCTTTGCTTATTTCTCGAACCTAAACTTATCATTAACTAAACCTAAACTTTGTTTACTGCATTTTGTGTATATATTTTATAATGGGTGAAATAAACAAAACTTAATTTGGCTAATATCATTTGTAGTGGCATGCACTATTGACATATATAAAATCACAGGTGACAATCCTTGATTCCAGTTTCGTATAAGCACAAAATATCTATCATTATTTCGATTTGTTGTTCATGATAAAAATTTAATATTGATACATTGTAATAAACATTTCCATTGCTTTTATCTTTTTATCAATACATATACTTGGTTGATAATTAGAGGACACAACTAACCCTATACTTTGCTTTACTTTGTTTTGTATATATATTTTGTATTGTGTGGAATTAACAAAGATTCATATGCAGGAATCTGTTGATACATTCCAAGAATCCCAATGCGACCAACAAACTTGAAAGACTACAATTTCTTTTTACTATGACCAATAAGAAAGCTCAAGGACTAAGTTGTTGGACTCATCCTGATCACCATTTTAAATTATTGTTAACAGTAAGTTTAACATTTTAAGTACAGAATAATATTTCTTTTGACATTTATAAATTACTATTTTCTGTGACAGATGTTACTTTTTCAATATTGATTGTACCCTCTTTTGTGTTTTTAAATTTTGCATACAATAATATTAAGCACACCATACCAAGACCACAATTTCAGTATCTAATAAACTTCCTACCAAGGTCAATGTTTTCAAGTGACAACGGAGAGTATTCATGTTATGTTTCACATTTTTATGTTTTGAAATATTTTGCTGCTTAATATCAAATTCAGCAGATGAGTTCTTTCTTATGCATCAAACAATTACATTTTCTGATATTCATTCAAACTAATTATTGAAAATCAATTTCATATTTTCTTTACTAAAATATTACTATGCTTGATTTCATCAAGTGGTGCGAATCTGTTTTTTACACTAACAATGTGCACATTTTTTTAAGAATAAAGTTTTTTTTTTTTAAGGTGGTGAAGGTGATCCGGGGAGTTTTTTTTGTTTTTTTTTTCCAAAAAAGGTACTTTTTACGAATGGGTATCCAAGAAACATTCAGTATTTTGTCGGAAATTAAGATTTTCATTGACAACTCTCAATACTATCAGAAATGACCAATCTACACAATACAAACTAACTGTTTTGTTGGCTTTTTATTCTAACTCCAAACTAACCCATAACTACATATTGCTTTTATTTTGCAAATTTGATTTCCTTTAGTTTATATTGTGTAGCTGAATCAGAAATTGATTTAACTTTTGTCATTTGTAATTAACATGCTTTCAGCGCAATTACTACAGTGTAATCACACATGATATACCAAAATAAAAACACTTCAGATAAAGTCTTCTTACATAGAATTCAGTTTCTTACATGACATCTGATGAAGTCAGTACAAACGTTACAAACTAATACTTGAAAAACAATTTGACATTTACTGTACTACAATATCATATTTGTATAGAAGTAGAAATCTGGATACCTATTCTGATACCTAATAAAAGAAAGGACACTCTTTGGGGCGGATTTTGATGATAACAAGTCACTAATAAGAAATTATAATAAACATTGAAATAATTTAAGAATTTTACCAAAATAAAATTGCATGGTAATCACCCAATTTCTGCCACAAAATTTTGATTGGCAAAACTCATAAACAGAAAATATATATTTTCTAATTTCATCTTTTTTTTTTACATAATCTGATTTGATGTTTTCCTAAATATTCAAATCACTATTTTTTTGCTGCTTAATATCAAATACAGCAAATGAGTTATTTTTTATGCATCAAACAATTACATTTTCTCATTCATCCAAACTAATCACTGAACATCAATTTCATATTTTCTTCACTAAAATATTACTGTGCTTGATGTCATCAAGTAGAGCGGATCATTTTTTTTTCATTTGTTCACACATTTTTCCAATTTATATATATTTTGTCTAAGATTCCTAGCCTATGTCATTGCATACCAATCTGTTTATTAAAAGTTAAGGTTCACTGTAAACACATACGTTACACCAAAATAAAAACGCTTCAGATAATGTCTTGATATTCAATTAAGTTTCTCACATGACATCTTATGAAGTTAGTAGAAATGTTACAGACTTTTGAATCTCAAACACTTTCAATACTGTGCACTGATATTTTCTTTTTTGGAATATAAGCACATTCATGATTTTTTTTACAAACGCCAACAAATGTCACATTTTGTAGCAATGTACTGAAACAATTATAAAAATAGGTATCTAGGAAAAGGCCACTACATATGTTATAAATTCCAAATTTCCACAACCTGGCAAATACTGGTACACGCTAGCAAATTTAGATTTGTAATTACAGAATATGATTCTAATTTTTTCCTTTGCTCTTTATTCTAACACTACACTAAGTTTACTGTTTTATTTCGCTACAGTTGATATTGTGTAGAACAATAAGAAAATCATAGTGAACAATGCATTCAACAAAATTTCACACACATTTCTAGATACCTATATCTAATAAGTTCAAAAGAAAGGACACACTTAGGGAGGTATTTTGGTGGTCAAGTCACTAAATAGAGATTAGCTGGTTTCCCGGCATAGCCCAAGATGTAATAAAGATTGACTGAAATACATGTTCTAGCTGGTTTCTAGGCGTTGCCAGGGATGTAATATAGACACATTATGTTGTATATTACCTGTTCTCTTCTCCCTAAGGTAAAACAATTTCATGTACATGCTGTAAATTACCTACACTAGGGATAAAACATGAACAATACCAGTCCTAGGGTAGATAAAACAAATAATACATAGAGATGAAAGATTCCTCTCCCCTAAGAATAAAACATATATTCAATATCTGCTTTTGTTTTTTCATTGTTTATACGGTCCCGAGCAACGCCGGGTAGCCCTGCTAGTCATATATAAATTTATATATATATATATATATATATATATATATATATATGTGTGTGTGTGTGTGTGTGTGTGTGTGTGTGTGTGCGAAAGAGACAATAATAAGAAGAATAACTATATATTGGTATATATAAAATGATTCATTCTTAAAGAATATGATAGAAACCCTATGTCCTTATATTTACACTTTGTATAATACGCCCCTTCTTTGCCTTTGAGTTCAACATAGTTTCCATGAACGACATCAATAATTTAATTGAGTTAATTCGTTCCTAATGAATCCCTCGCTAGATGACACAAGCCCGTCATGCTACCTACCGTCTTCTCTACTTTTCGTATGAGAAGCATAAGGCTTTAAAATACCTTGGTATAAAGAGTATCCTTTTTCCCTAAATGTATGGATACCCTTATTAACTAAATGCATACATACCAATATGTAGTTCGTATTTTCTGTGACTCCATTTTACACTCTTATTGTCTCCTATATAAGCTCTATTGAAATTTCTTGAGCTTTATATTATCCAGAGAAGTCTCCTACGGTAGAATTTAACTTACTCTCTTCTTCTCACTCACCAAGCTATATATATATATATATATATATATATATAGAGAGAGAGAGAGAGAGAGAGAGAGAGAGAGAGAGACAGACAGACAGACAGACAGACAGACAGAGACAGAGACAGAGAGTTGTGTTATAGGGTAGATAGATGTACATTGTAGCTTAGCTGGTAAATGGATAAACGAAAAAAAAATGATAAGAAATATTTTATCTTGCATAAAATTGTTGACTTAATAGAATGATTTTTCCTAAAACGTGAACAATAATGAAACCAGTTTGAAGTTAAAACATAATATGAGATCCAAATCGATATTCACCTCGCCTCGGGGCAGGGCGCAACCTCGAATTATCGATTTGTTTTTAGATAAATCGTAAACGCTTCAATATTGATTCATTTCCTACGGCAGTACAAGGCAATGCTATCTGCATCCAATCAGCTATAAACGATAGTTGTGTTTGCGCATTTTTTACTTTACCGTTTTTATCTTTTTTTCAGTTAAATATTTAACGATAGATCGAAAACAGTATTTATCTGCAAACGAATTTTTATATCGCACAACCAGTGCACTTTACATTACAAAATAATTGTGTATATATATATATGAAGTGAAACCTTAGATATAGGTTGCTATATCCGTTTAATATAATGTTGCTATATGTTACGAAACTTATTGAAGTATTCCAACAATAGTATTTATGCAAAAGTTGTGGTATATTTCTTGTATTATACTGACTGATTATGAATTTGTATTCGATCTCTACAGTCGTTTTATACATTATTTACTATCCTGGGTTCCCGGTGTCGTTCGGGTGTTCAGTAGTGTGTGTTGAGCAAAAGAAAAACTGCTGTAGTAGGCAGGTAGGCTCGAACCCGTGCCGCGAAATAGGAAAAAAGTTTTTAAAAAAAGCGTGCCGACATTGCCATTGTGTCACGCCAAACCGGACGTGGCGAAAGTTTAAATTAAGGCTAGTCAATCAAAAAGAGGTAATGACTTCTGAAAATATTGGCGAAAAAGGCAACCCTTCCCTGCAGAAATGTTCCCAGTTGAGGGTAAAACAAATTAATGTTTTTAGTTAATTTTTCGATATTTGTCGTCCGAAAGGCGATCTTCAAAACGATTCCGATCTCCTGAAGATGTGTCGCTTCTGTATAAAGTTTTAAGCAGATATACATACATACACACACCAATACAAACATACTTACACACATACATAAATACACACATTGAACCAGACAGGCAGGATTTATAATATGGATTATTGCAGTATTTTTATACAGGCAAATTTACAAACAAATACTGCTTCTTATACGTTACAGTAATTAACTTGACACATTTGTTGAAACATGATTTATCTCATAGTAATTATCAGGAATCATTCTCCAGGAAAGTTTTTAAATTATGCTGAGAATTTCCGTCTGCAATCTATAGCTACTTACTAAATAGTCGTACCTTTTACAGATTTGTAAATTAAGTGTCTATATTGATATACATGGTTCATATTGTGTGTTAAAATTATGTAGTATTTTACAGATTGATGGCAGAAATGTTCTCTTATATATATATATATATATATATATATATATATATATATATATAACATCAAATATATATGATTTTTCTGGTTCTACTGGTAGACAAATCATAATTAAACTCAGACAGTACAAAATCTGCCTTAATAGTGTTTTTGAAATTAGTTAAATAGTTGCAGCTTCCATAAAAATGACAAAAAGGGTACAGTTCCGGTAGATAAACAGACTAGCTTGGTTAATCTATTGTGTAAACAGACTTCTGAACAGGATAGTTTTCTTCCTCGATCAGAGAATCACGATGCATTGGATGGCAATTGTGACCCATACAGAGCTGGTAAGAGTACATATAGCCAATTAAAATTCCAGGGTATGTGATTGTGCCAATCCCGGGTGGTATTTCCTTCCATTTAAAAATGGGCGTTGCAAATGCACTGCTTTTAGCTTTTAATGCTACATTCACAGAAGACTTTTCAGATAAGAAACTTCTATAGTCATCTTTGATTGGATCGAAGCAAGATTAGTTTTATTTGTTTGCACATTCTAAAATTGTTGAAAGGACGGTTAAAATAAAAGAGAACAGAGAAATCCCAGATTGTCTATGGGTTCTAGAGAAGATATAAATATATTGTTGCAAAAGTGTTATGTTGGGAAATGAGATATTTCTTTGATTCAAAAGGATCTTATAATGATCACTGTGATATAGAAACAGCAAAAAAACATTATTCACATTAATGGACATTTTCGCATGTTTGTTTGGTAAATCTGTGTTTCACTCCTTTTGTATAAGCTGTATCTATGAATACCAAGAAGTAATAAGTGGTGTAGTGGAATTTCAATTGACAGTATTAATCTAAAAAGATTAATCCATTGTGTATTGCAGGAATGTTTAATTACTGATGAGTTGTGACTTCGTTGATAATCAGTTGTATCTATGACATTAGGCATTTTATTACTGGTATCGTTAACATAATGTAATCTAATGAATATTACATACCGCGGTGATGTGAAATTCCATTCTCAATATTAGTTTTTTTTTATACGTCGTTTTTCCTCAAAACATACAAACTGAAACTATAAAAATGTTTGCCACCTCATGACAAAGTTAATAGAAATACAGGGATTTTCTGTTCCTCGGATTAAACGGTCTTTAAAATGCATTGCTCATGCCTTCATAAAACATAAGACTTTGTCTTCATTAGTATTCTCCGTACCAACATGCAAGTTTCTTTGCGTAAAATTTGGTTTTTATAGACGATGTTAAAAGGTAGCCTACTCTAATTCAATTCATATATATATATATATATATATATATATATATATATATATATGTGTGTGTGTGTGTGTGTGTGTGTGTATATATATATTTATGGATTGTATTGCACACACGCATCCTTCTCTCTCTCATATATATATCTATATCTATATATATATATATATATATATATATATATATATATATATATATATATATATATATATATGAGTGTGGGTGTGGTCTTAAGAAGCTTTGAGTAAAAAAATGTAAAAACTGTAAAGACCGAAGTTTACAGTCCTTTTAAATTTTTTCCTATCTCAGACTTAGCACCTACATAATCCGATTTCGTATGAGTTTATAATTACATGAGAGAATTCAAATATAAAAGGATGAGAGAGAAAAAAGAGAAAGCTTTAACTAAAATTATTAACTAACAATAGACTTAGCACTTGCATAAGTCGATTTCCTAAACGTCTTTAATTATAAAAGGTAATTTTACTATATAAGGATGAAAACAGAAAACATTGACTGAAACTTTTTAAATAGAAATCAGGACTTACAACAATGTAGCTGTTTCGGAGATATAAAGCAGGGCAGCTGTTCAATTCATGTATTTCCACATCCCCAAAAAGAAAATATAGGATACGGTTACTATTTATACTAATATATATGTAAAATGAAAATAGAAAACATCTAAATAATATATATATGTAAATTTAACAAGAGTAAAGATCTATTCTGCGACATGTGAGCTAGCATGTAAATGCAATGATAAAAATGGTGCATAAAAGCATTAATACACACACACATATATGTATATATATTAATGCTTTTATGCATCGTTTTTATAATAGTTTATATATATATATACATATATATATGTATATAAACATATATATATATATATATATGTATATATATATATATATACATATATGTATAAGGAATGAAAAAATATACCAGCGTTGGTTGACGTTATGTTTAACGAAAAAATAGAAAAAACCGAATGAAATTATTAAAAAATCAACGTTTCGTCCTTGTTTCAGAGAACATCTTCAGGATAATTGAAATAAAAATGTGATAAAAGAAAAAGTCATAGATCGTGCGAAAAAAGACAGTTTTTTTTTTTAAATCCAACCCATGTCGGGAAAGGACGAATATTCGTCCTTTCCCGACATGGGTTGGATTTTAAAAAACTGTCTTTTTTCGCACGATCTATGACTTTTTCTTTTATCACATTTTTATTTCAATTATCCTGAAGATGTTCTCTGAAACAAGGACGAAACGTTGATTTTTTAATAATTTCATTCGTTTTTTTCTATTTTTTCTTTAAACATATACATATGTATATATGTATAGGTATAGGTATAGGTATGTGTGTGTATAGGTGTGGCAAATATCAGAAAGCCAGTTATATTAAAACAACGAACTATTAGTAAATATAAAAAAGTTAACTAGTTTTCTTGTATACGGATTATGCATTTGCTATAAACCTTTACTTAAGTACACTTTCATTCTATAATTATTTGTAAAAAAGAAGAGTTCAGCAATTTTTTACTGTTCTTACATCAATTCTTATTAAACGAGTAATTTCGCTTTACTCTTGATTATCTTACATGGATAGTCATGCAGTCACAGTCTGCATTTTAAATAAAAAGCATTAATAGCAAAGTTCTCTGGCCAAGTATTACCAAACAAAAGTAAGGTACCTGTTTGATAAATATCGCCTCAAATTAGCATTACGAAGATACATTCCGTAATAATGAATTCGGTTACTTTCTTCAACAAGGAAGCTAGCGTATAAAACGGATATATTAACATAATATAAATTACAAAGTTTGTATGAATTATTTTATAGTTATAGTCAGAAGACACACAATAAAGATACAAATTTTTTAATCGTCAGTTTTAATGGTCTGACTGTTCGTCTGTATATATATATATATATATATATATATATATATATATATATATATATATATATATATATATATATGGTCTGGCCATATATATATATGGTCTATATATATACACGCACACACACACACACACACACATATATATATATATATATATATATATATATATATATATATACTTACTATTCGTCTGTATCTATCTATATATATATATATATATATATATATATAAATATATATATATATATAATATATATATTTGCTAAATATATAAATCGGTTTCCTCTCGAAATATATATATATATATATATACATATATATATATATATATATATATATATATATATATATATATATATATATATGATTCCCGAACAGATTAAACACTAGTGTTAACAGGTATTTCGAAATATTATTGTAATAATTATTTCAGCCTCTTTAAGAAACTCGGTTCTTATTGTTTAGCGCTTTCAAGTTGAAATAAAAAATGGGTCACCTAAGCTCCCATGCAGAGATTATCATGTTATATGGCCGAATGTTACGACATTTAAAAAAAAAAGTAAATGCTAATATTTCGACTATATTTTTTCTCTGTTGATATTGGGCGTGCGGTTTGTTCCTTGCTAATAGAGACATAGATGTCTTCCCAGTCGGGTTCGAATCTCTCGACCGGTAGTAATCTTGCCAACTTGCACCGATGATTCCTACATTTTTATTTACATTGTGAAGCGTATTCATTTATAAAAGCCTAGATTCATTTTATACGATGCATGATTTTATAGATTCCCATTACAATAATAAACGCAGATGAAGTATATAAAAAAGAATCCCCCGGAGACATTCCTTTTGCACACAGTAAAGTGTATGATATTTAATTTAATCGATATCCACTTCTATTAAGGTGAGTCAGTTCATAGATTTCCCCAAAAGTACTTACATTAATTATCAGCTATTGACATGCTTTTGTGTCAACTCATAATAACGAATTGCCAGGTCCACTGATGCATTATATATTTCTAGTATATGTATGAAAAGAGTACGCAGTGCAAAGCAACAAAGAAGCTGAAGTATTTGGATACATTCGTTTAATTAGATTTTAAAGTACGTTACACTATCTTTTTTTTTTTTTTTTTTACAAAGGCATCACCACATTATCAAGGCCCAGAGGCCACTCAAGGATAAGGGTTAAAGAGTGTACAGTAGAAATTGGTCAATATAGTAATCATTAGTAATGAAAATTTGGTAAATTTAATAACTTATATGGAACGGCTCATCAAGAACTTATTTACTTTAGACTTGAACACAACCATATTGTAGTCAGCCGGAAAGCAGGAAAACGGAAGACAATTCCACAGGCGTGCAGTTCTAAGAAAGAAGCTTTGTTCATGGAATCTACGTTTAGGTTTAGGCACAGATAAAGAGTGGGGGACATTATTGATAGTGTTTACAGCTAGAAAAATCTCTGGAGCTATCTATCTATATATATATATATATATATATATATATATATATATATATATATATATATATAAACCCACATATAATTATTATATATGAATATTTATGCAACAAATACAGACCCAAGCTTGTCCAGTTTTATATATATATTTTATATCCAAACCTTTTACTTCAATTTTTCAGATTCATCTGCCTTACTTTTAATGCTAGGTTTATTTTTGGTGTCTTTTCAATTCAATAGAAATCCTCCTAAATTTGCTGATGAGGAGACCGTGCTTACCAAAAAAACTATGTATAATTATTCTACGTGACTTCATGTATACCACAAATAAAAAGCACGGATTTCCGAAACGATCGTACAGATAATTGACTTTGTTGTTGTTCCTTCTTATGAAACTGATTTTTAATTTAATTAAATTTTGATTTTTAAATTTTAAAAATTTTAAAACTTTTAAATTATAAATCACATTACTTAATATTGAATTAGCTCTAGGACATTTAACTATCGAGCTTATTATATATCTAAATTACAACGAGCATTTCCTGTATTTTAATTAAACTAGTAATTTCACTATTACATTAAAATACACTTAGCTCTTTAGACTATTATTCTAATCTCCTTTAAATTATCAGCTCCCTATAACAGGTTGAGTTTATATACGTAATTGTAGATATGTTTCATAAGAAGGACATACAATTATCAACTAAATGCATCCCCATACCCCCTAAAGACACCTTTATAACCAGCTTAATTACAAGTATAAATACATTTATAAGGAACTTGAGATGGAAAGCCTACCATTTTGATAATTACCAAAGTGAAACCACAGAACCAATACACCACCAACCTGGAGAAATAAAAGAAACCATCCTCAGACAAGACAATGAAGAAAGAAAAGCAGCGAAATACTACAGACTAAAAACATACAAAAACCCTAAGAGAAACATAGACACTGAAAATTTTGAAAATGACTTAATCAACCTGATTAAAAATATTAAGTTTAAGAAAAATAAAAAATATATCACTCCAACACTTAAAAAAAATAAATAAATTTTCAAAATCTATTTCTACAAGCCACCAAAATAAACTCATAGTACCGGCAGATAAAACTGGAAATTTCTACACAATGGACTATATACAATATAAAAATCTAATATATAAAGAACTTAATAAAAATTATAAAACTACTAATAAATCAGCACTAAATAAAATAAATAATGATGCAAAAAACATTTTAACTAAACTTAAAATAGATAAATACACAGAAATAACAGTACCAGGTACCCCGAGATTTACTTTAAAAGACCACAAACACAGCTTCAATATCAACCCTACTATTAGACTCATTTGCCCCTCGAAATCAGATATAGGACTGGTTAGTAAAAACATATTAGATAGAATTATCCCCAAAATTAAATCCATAATAAAATACCCACTATGGCAATCTTCAAACCAAGTAATCGACTGGTTTTCTAATATTCAAAATAAAAATAATATTAAATTTCTTTCTTTTGAAATTGAATCATATTACCAATCTATATCACCTATCCTACTTAATAAATCTCTATTAATGGCACGAAAATTAACTAATATAACTCAAGACGAAACTAAACTAATACTTATAGCTAGACAGTCTTTAATAACATTTGATAATAAATATTGGACCAGGAAAAATACCCCTAACCACTTCAACATTTTAATGGGATCGACGGACTCGACTCAGGTCACTGATCTAGTTGGCCTTTTCCTTTTAAATGAAATACATTGTATACTCCATAAACAATTCAAACTTGAAGGAGGGCTATATAGAGATGATGCACTTTTCATAACGAATTCTACTAATAAAAATTATGAAAATGCAATTAAAGCTCTACATAAATTATTTAAAAATTATGGACTTAGTATAAAAATCGACCCTAATAAAAAAATTGTTAATTTCTTAGACATAACCTTAAATCTTGAAAATTCTACCTTTGAACCATACCATAAACCTAACCAATCACTTCTATATGTCCACAATCAATCAAACCACCCTAAATCAATATTAAAATCAATAGTTCCCAATATCGCTCTAAGAATTTCTAGACTGTCTTCTACTAAATCAATATTTACCAAAAATGAAAAATACTATAATGAAGCCCTTAAAAACTCTGGATATAATTCACAAATTAAATTCATAAATGAAAATGATAGAAACATAAACTGCATTAAAAATAAACCTATTAAGAGCGTAATAACATATAATATGGCAATGTCTTCCCGTATACGAGTTAAGAAAAATAACCAGGAGACAAAAAAAGATAAAACCAAACTACAAATATTAGATAATAATATAAATAAACAACAAACTAAAACCCGCAAACGTAAGAATAGACACAAGGAGATCCTATGGTTCAACCCCCCGTATTCCAAAAACCTAGAAACAAACATAGCTAGAGAATTTTTTAAAATATTAGATAAGAACTTTAAAGCCCCCCATAGATATAATAAGATTTTCAATAAGAACACAATTAAAGTCTCTTACTCTACTATGCCTAACCTTCATCAGAAAATAATTAGCTCTAATAATAATAAAATTAATAAACTACAAAATGCAACTATACAAAATACATCGGACTGTAACTGTAGAAGAAAAAATAAATGTCCCCTACAAGGCTCATGTAAAATTAAAAATGTTATCTATAGCTGCACAGTATCAAAAACTCCAAATATACAAGAACCTATCAACAGCCATAACTCAACTACCGAATTAAATAATAACACCAACTTAAATCAATCTACCGATCAATTATTAACCAACCCACCACATTATAATCCAACAATAGACCTAACGGAAAATAATCATAATAATCAAGAGGTAATATATATTGGTTCCACATCTGGCCCAATAAAACATAGAATTTCAACGCACAAACATTCTTTTAAAAATAACTCTCTATCAAACCAAACTACTCTATCCAACTATATTTGGCAACTAAAAAATAGCAATATTTCTTTCAACTTAAAATGGCAAATAATTGAGACTTGCAAATCATATAAACCAGGAGATAAATTTTGTACATTATGTACAAAAGAAACCGTAAAAATTTTAAAATATGAAGATATAAAAAGCACAACCAAACTAGTAAATTCAAGACACGAGCTTCTATCGTGTAATCATAAACGTTGGTTTAAATTTAATAAATATAAACCACCTTAAATCATTAAAAATTACTCATTAGTAAAAATAGATTTTTTTTTTTTTTTTTTTTTTTAATAAATTAAGTTAAACCAATTACCGCCCTTAGACTCGTAAATCAAATAATAAATAAAGCCATGACAATTATCTCCCCTTAAAAACTTGGAAAAAAAAAAAAAAAAAAAAAAAAAAACTCTCTCTCTATAGATATTAACTGTGGCGTCTCTAAATCAAAATACGCTAACGGAAACAATTTACTGCACGAGCGTCGCCCTTTTAAAATTCATCATTCAATAAAATAAAAAGCTATAGCAAACATCTAAATGACTACTTTAAATACAGTTCCTGATTTCAAAAAAATGAAAACCAAAAGGTAATTAAATCAAATTTATTATGTAAATTCAAAAATATATATATTTTTTCTACTCATTTCTATCTCTAACCTATACCAATTTCCTTATTAATTTTCTTATAAATTTTATATCCAAACCTTTTACTTCAATTTTTCAGATTCATCTGCCTTACTTTTAATGCTAGGTTTATTTTTGGTGTCTTTTCAATTCAATAGAAATCCTCCTAAATTTGCTGATGAGGAGACCGTGCTTACCAAAAAAACTATGTATAATTATTCTACGTGACTTCATGTATACCACAAATAAAAAGCACGGATTTCCGAAACGATCGTACAGATAATTGACTTTGTTGTTGTTCCTTCTTATGAAACTGATTTTTAATTTAATTAAATTTTGATTTTTAAATTTTAAAAATTTTAAAACTTTTAAATTATAAATCACATTACTTAATATATATATATATATATATATATATATATATATATATATATATATATATATATATATATATATACGAGAGGTGTGCATTTTCCATCGTAATTTATTGATGATTTTTTTTACAAAAAATAATAGGTCTCGTTTATCTTTGTAAATTCAGGCTTATATATTTCCCTATCATGCCGTCATAAAACATACGACATGGGGCCGGTTAGAGAAGCAGTGCCTGTATGGGTTAGGTTTGCAATAGGGTTTAGTTATGAGTAAATCTTTTATTTTCTTAGGAATTGATGTTACTGATCTTCTTTAAGGTTTACATATTTAGCAAGAAATCAGACGTGGTATTCTTGATGAGAATTCTATAGGGTATACATTTTTCAATCTTGTCGTTTGTATTTATATTGTTGGTTGTGTTGAATAAATTTTTAATGCTGTCCGTTTTTTTTTCTCTGAATATTAAAACTTTTCATTAAGCGTTGATCATATTTTACAGATTTTCAACTGGTAGGGATATATGTTTTTTTTTTTTTATTGAAGAGGCAAGTGAGACTGCAAATGGTAAAAGTTCTGAGAAACAGGTCTGGTATCATTCAGATGTTGCTCTGATGTTTTTGGGTTAACATGCCTTATATTCTTTGTATTCTATAGACTAAGACGTTTAGCTCGTTCATGGTGTTAAGATGTTGAAGATGTGAGTATGTTCATGTTCAAAAAAAGAAATACACGATATGTTTAATTTTCAGTAGTGATATAGACAAATGTTATGTGAGAAGATTAGTAGTATATTGTCTATATAGTTAAGGTTATTGATGTTTGGGAGTAGAATGTAATTTCACAGGTCAAATCGCAAAAAAAATGTACGGAAAAAAATCAACAACTACGCAGAAAGAAATTCGTGTATACTAATTTTTGTTTGTATAATTTGTCATTAATTGTAGTAAGCATCGTTGTGTGATTAAACATTAATGTAATTACGAAAAAAAATCAATTCAAATTTCGGGCTTTGTAAGATAAATTTTGCAGAATGTATGAAATTTGTTATATAAAATATATTATTATAAAATGAATTTGATATCTAAAAAACTGAAATGACATTTTTCGTACTCGTGTTTGAGAATCTTTGTAAAAATATTCGGGAGTGTCTATATATGTTGTGGAATAAAGGAACGGTGGATGTTGTGTGTATTTACGTTAAAATCCTGTCTAAATTTTGCAATGTGTGGCAATACTGGGTATGAGAGTTCTCAAAATTTTCGATACCGCTTAGTAAGTCTTGGATAGTGTTTCAGGTTGTTAAGCAGGAAATGGTAGTTTTAGGTTGACCCAAGATTTTTAAAATTAAATTTTTTAAACTTGCGCGACTTATATCCAATTTCATTGATCGAATTGGCACTCGAATAAAGCTTTGGTGAAACGAGAAAAAAACACGTTATGATTAAATCAAACACGCTTATTTTCATAGAAACCAAGTAAAAAAAATCTAATAGAAAACACCCACAAAAACGCAAGGTAAAAAAGGATATAATTTGTATCATATAAATAATGATCGTTTAAGTCGTTTTATTATGCATATCCTCCGTTTTTCATTGAAACATTTTGCACGGATGTGTAATTTGAAATTTTACTTCGAAAAGTATTTTTGCTTTTCTTGTCGTATTAGTTAAGTGTGTTTATTATTGTTAATAAACGAAATTACGTGAGTTTACGAAATGCCAACTCTTATTAGATTTTTTTTTAGTAAGTTGTGTTTGTGTTATATCAACGGATAGACAATTGTCACTATAGGATAAGTCACTTACATAAATGTTTAAATTAGGAGACAAACAGTACACTATTTATTTCACAAAATTTGATTACCGCTAAATAAAAATACATTAAGCAGTTCATCTAAATATGAGAACCATATAACGAATCTTCATATATTATACACAACACGATTCACTACAGTATATACGCTACATTGCATATATAGATTGTAACTAGCATTGCATATATGAATGCTTATTTACCATTAATTTACCATAATGTACGTTTTATAAGAACGTCGTTTCTATCCGACAATGTTATAATCGATAAAGAAATCCAGAAAATATCATCTCTTTTGTGATTTAGGTTACATTAGAATGCATTTCTATCATAAGCTTCAGTCACGCAATTTTATAGTATGCTGTTAGTTTGTTTTTCTTTGTGGATATTTTCTAATATGCTAATGATGAAGGTAAAGTAAAATCAAGTCTATCGTATTTATGTATGTTCAGTTCGCTTAATAAAAACAAATATGCAAATATAACCTTTATGGCATCTACGTATTTTTTTAAATGTACTTTTGCATCAGACTTCTTTTGCAAATGTATCTAAAAACAAGATATATATTGACGCAACCCAGAAAACAGTCAGTGGCATTGCAAATACGGTATTGCTATAAGCGTTTTATGTCGGACACATCCAATAACATTTTGCTATATATATATATATATATATATATATATATATATATATATATATATATATATATATATATATATACTAGCTGTACGCTGCCACGCGTTGCAGTGGCTCAATTTGGTGTAATGGACAAATTTAATAAAAAGAGAAAATGCATGTTTCTTATATTAGTACAGCAATCCACGGCAAAAAGTGAAAGAGAGGGCGAAAATGAAAAAAAAATGTACTCTTGCAGAATTTGATCTGGATCCTCGGGAGTTTCTGTCAATCATTCATGGTTTGGACTTGACCATCAATCAGTTGATGAAGCCGAAAGTAGCAAAAATGTTGAAACGCTAAATGTTTTTTTTTTGTTGTTGTTTTTCAAAAATGTGAGTTAGTAATTAATATTTGGTTGATGGTGGGGGGGAGGGTTACTATACACAGATTCGAAAAAGTAGCCCAAAAACAAATAAATGAAAGCAAAGGTAAGTTACGTTTCTACCTAATTGGGTAATTGTTTAGTGTTTTTATGTAATGTAAAATGTTCAATTGGCTCAAAAAACAGAAATGGTCGCGGACTCTGTTGAATACGTTAAGTTTGGGAAAGTAAGTTGAAAACTAAAAACTATACAAAACAGTGTCTGAAACTCACCGAATATATGTTACCATGACATAGACTGGCATAATCGGTGGGTTTCTGACAGTATTTTGTATAGTTTTTTTTTTAGTTTTAACTCACTTTCTCTAACTTAAAGTAATCAACAGTGTCCACCACCATTTGTAGCTTTCAAATACCCCGATAAACACTGTTTTTCGAGCCGACTAAACGTTATATTAAATGAAAAGGATTTGTATTACTAAACACAGATACAAAGAAGTTGTCAAAAAATAAATATATATAAATAAATGTTATCAAAGGCAAGAAAAGTAAATGTTCTACCTAACTGGATAAGATGTTAGTGATTTTATGTAATGTATAATCGGTTCAAAAACATTCAATGTTTATCGGTATATCTGAAAAATACAAATGGCGGCAGACTGTGTCGAACACATTAAGTTAGGGGAAATTTTGAGAAAATGAGTTTAAACTAAAAAACTATACAAAATACTGTTAGGAACTCACTCAATATATGTTACCATGACGTAGGCTGGCATATAATCGGTGGTTTAAAACTTTTGCTCGATATAGGTGACGACTTTTAAAAGTCCCTTTTAGTGATTACCTGGTTGTAGGATATTTCTACAACTAAACGGCAAATCTGCTCTAAAATATCCGGTATTATTTTACTTTAAGGCCCTTTTCACGTTCATATATAACGAAGTATTTTATTGTAGATTTCGGTGTGCTAAGAACGAATCTGCAAACCGTTTCCCTAGCAAAAAGAAAGTTTTCATGATATTCATGAAATTACTTTTTCGAAAAGTGTGTGATCACTTTTCAATGCAAATTTAACTTAGAATGAGCACCCACTTTCTAGCCACCTGAGAGAGGGGCATTTTTCTGTGTTTCTTGGCTAACAAGTTTTTTATTTGATTTCTTTTGCATGGTAATAACCCCTTAACTCAGGGACTATTTTCCATTTCACAGCCGTAGCCTTCGTTTACGTTATGCGTGAGCATAAACGAAAGCTGTTTAGCCAATAAACATGGGAAAAATCCCCCCTCTCTCAGGTGGCTAGAAAGTGGGTGCTCATTTTAAGTTAAATTTACATGGAAAAGTGATCGCCTCTTTTTCGAAAAAGTAATTTCTTCATACCATAAAAACTATTTTTTCGCAACGGTTTGCAGATTCGTTTTTAGCACACCAAAATCTACAAAAAAAAATTGTTATTTACGAACGTGAGACGCACGGCCCTTAATGGAAAATAATATCAAAAATCCGGGGGAAAATAGTTTTCAATAAAAACAGCAAATGAATTCGATAGAAAAAAATGGATGCTATTTTTTTTCTTTTTTCTATGTGTTTCTTGGCTAAAAAGTTTTTTGTTTGATTTCTTTTACATGGTATTAACACCTGAACTCTGGGACTATTTTCCATTTCACAGACGTAACCTTTGTTTATGCTATGCGTGAGCATAAACGAAAACTGTTAAATATGCATTCGCGTACCAAACTGCCTTGTCAAAAAACCTTTAAGCCAATAAACACGAAAATAAATGCCCCTTCCTCAGGTGGCCAGAAAGTGGGTGCTCATTTTAAATTAAGTTTACATAGAAAAGTGATCACCCACTTTTCGAAAAAAAATTTATTCAGATCATGAAAACTATTTTGGTACTCCTTGAGCGTTGAGTTCAATGGCGACCCGCAGAATTATTTAATGGTCGTTCCCTTAGTATCCACTAGTCAAGGCTAACGCATGCGCACGTAACATTTTTTATTTATTTACTTACGTGGTGGAGTTTCTATACTGATGTTATATATTCGTTATCATTGAAGGCACCATTTACGTTTTCTATATAACATAAGAAGATTCCGTGTGAGTATGATTGTCTCTAATATAAATGGTTGCGTGTTTGATTATCATAAAGGGAATCGTGTGTGTGACATGTCTTTTCAGAACCTACCTCTGCTTCTTCGATGTTGGACCATCTGGAAATTTCTCATCCTGGAGGGAGACTTGATACCTGTTTGACGAATATTTATCACTCCAAGACGATGAATGGGTTTTATAGTTTTTATTTCACTTTCCCCAGAGGTCCTGCAGAAGTGGAAGTGAAATCGGCTTGTGTGGGTTCTTCTTCTACACACGTCAGCGTTCGTCTCCCGCCTCCCCAGTTAAGAGGGGGAGACAACGGAAAAACCGTCCGTCTTCTTCAAAGCCCAAATCAAATCTCACAGATCTGCCAACCTGACAACGTCACACATACGTAATCTGGTCAGCTGACCTTCGGTTCTGGTAAACGTGTCTACCTCCACGTTTACTCACCTCTCTCTCTCTCTCTCTCTCTCTCTCTCTCTCTCTCTCTCTCTGTAACACTGATAGGTTTTTTGAAATTTTTTCACTGGATTATTATTGATTGAACACTAACCAGATTATGAAAAAAAATTGAAAAAAAATATAATTTCACCATTTGAAAGGGGTACTCACTTTTTAGTTACCACGTTCTGGTAAATCGGTCACTCATTTTTTTTTTCTAAATACAGAAGTGTCTTCGGGAGATATAAAATGGTCGCATGTTGACGAAGCAATGTATCGGGAGGCGTACGGGATGAAAAATTATTGGTAATTTTTTAGATTAGGTTCACCTCCTCAATTTTCTTTTAAATGACAACTTGAAATGGTTTTCGACTATGCTGAATACAAAAATCGCATTGAAATTTTGCAGAAATAAGTAGTTATCAAGATATAAAAAGTTGTATTATGCATTGTAATCTTTGGCGGCCATATTTTTACGTGCGTGTATTTGTTTATGGCGCGTGTGCACGTAAAAAGATGGCCGCCGAAGAATACAATGCATAATACAACTATTTATTTCCGCAGAATTTAAATACGATTTGCGTGTTCAGCATTCTCGGAAACCTATAAATGTCGTCATTGAAAGGAAAATTGTTGAGCTGGACCTAATCTAAAAAAAATACCAAATTATTAAACATTTCTCCAGCCTGTTAGTGAAATTTATAATACTTTAAAAAAATTTAAATAACAAAACAATAGTTTTGAAAAAAAAAACTCATCTTTCATAAAAACAATTTAAAAAAAACACCCACAAACTGTCTTTTAACTAAATAAGTTAAAAAAAATAATTAAAAAACTCCAAACTTTATTTTCATAAAAACAATAAAAAAGTCATGTTCAATCTATTTTTTTCCTTTGAGAAACAAATACATTTCTGACTTACAAATGCGGTAGAGGCACATATTATTTTTACTTTCTATGGTTTTGATATACCGCGTTTTTATTGCTTACAAAATGGGTGACTGATTTATCAGAATGTTGTAACTAAAAAGTAAGCACCACTTTCAAATGTCGAAATAATGATTATAGAAATTAAGCATGGGAGTGATGGTTGCACAACGTCGCCTTTCGCACTTTTACAAACATTATTTACGTTAACTCATTTCATAAATATTTTTTTAAAAAAAGTAACTAAACCATTTATTGATAATTTGTCACGTGTACAAACATTTCTTTATTTACACAGGCTTAACTCTTTTCATGAATAAGAAAAGTTTTACTCTTAAGAATAATAAAAGGAAAAAAGTTACTGAACATTTATAAAAGCACTTACTTCTTTTCATGAAGGCCAGAGGAATAGTTGGCCGAAAAGTCGGGAAACAACTAATAAAGATGAAGAATAATAGTCCGCAATAAATAAAAATGGGGCTAATGCAGAGAGCGATCCGCGCTATTTTTTAAATCATATTTCCACGTTTAATTAACGTTTTACGATATCTTTTTTTATTCAATTGTAAGGTTAAAGTACAGAATAGGTTCAAAACATCCTCCCCTCCCTATGTTAAGAATAACTTTTTAAATATATCATAAAATTAATACAAATAATACTTATCTCAATAAGTGAAAGGCTAATTTCTACCGAAAATAAAATGGCGATAAAATCGCAGTTACGAAAAATATTTTTTATTTAGTTTAATATTTTTATAATTCGCAATGTTAAATTATTTTAATAACATGCAAACATTCTTTGACTTTAAAAATAGAATTTCTGAAAATTGCAATTAAATTGGTAACGTAGAAATATGGTTTTATTCGCTTTTAACGAACCAAAACTACATTTATATATATATATATATATATATATATGTCTGCGTGTGTGCGCGTGTGTGTGTGTGTGTGTGTGTGTGTGTGTAACTGAGAAGAAATAATTAAATTTCCGCAAATTAGGTAGAAAGTGGAAAATGCAAGATGCAAATATAGGAAACATAAAATATGTTAAACACCTAACCCAAAAATTGAGTTGTGCGTTACTTACTTATAAAATATATTTATATATATATATATATATATATATATATATATATATATATATATGTGTGTGTGTGTGTGTGTGCGTATGTATGTATATATATGTATATATGTATATATGTATGTATATGTATATATAAATATGTATGTATATATACGTATATATATATGTATATATACGTATATATATACATGTATATATATACATATACATATATACATATACACATATACACACATATATACATATATATGCATATATACATAAATATATTTACATACACACACACACATATATATATATATACACACACACACATATATATATATATATATATATATACTCAGGAGGTTTTCAAATGTGCACAGTGTAAAAATGAATTATTGGGTTGAAAATATGAGTGGCAAAACCTTACCAATAACACAATTTACTATGTATGAACCTGATATATTATATACATATGCATGTTTGTGTGTGTGCATATATGTGGGCGCGCGTCTGGGCGTGTGTGTTTTCGTGCAGTAGGCTGGGCTTATATTTGCTGTTTTTAAATCGGATTTTACGCTACAATCATATAATATCTGGATGGAGCTACTAAAGATACAATAACGCATTTCCATTTGTATACCTTTCATATGTTATGCTTTAGTCGGAAATCTAATATTTTCTCACTGGAAAGCTCGTAGAGCAAATTAACTTGTTTTTACTATATCCGCTCCTTCTCTATGAACAATGCTAATAGTATTATATTGAGATGGTATTAAATTAGATTTGTACAGATAGTGATTAATTGGACTCAGGCACATTTAATTAAAATGAGAAAATCAGTGAATGCATTGGATGAATAGCTGTTAGTTCACTTAAATTCACCTGTCTTTACAGCTACGCTGTCGCCATTTGAGATCTGATTTTAAAAGAATATCTTCGCCAATATCACAAAACTTTGTTTAAATCGTAATGAAATCGATGACTATGCGGTTTTAATAGTCACGAAAGTGATACCTATTATGAAACCTTGTATTGTTTTAGTATATTGCTGTAACGAAGCCTCATTAAATGAAAGTAAATTAATAATTTTCGGCTCCTGGGTTCGAATTCATCTTATTGAAGTCTTTTTAAGTGATTTTCTTTATACAATAAAGAGTTCAACATTCAGGTAAAAATAACTATGACCTAATTTTACAAATTACTTGATTAAAAGGGCGAGACTTGATACATAGGGATTCCAGTCTATGTCTATTGTCTTTCTCAATGGCTGTGGTTTTTTATCTTGATTTGGAAATAAGTATATTTCACTCACATGTTTATTATTTTTTCTGTGTGCTACTTAAATAAACCCTGTGTATCGCTTATTTTCATATGTTTTTTTTTAATTTTACAATTTCTATGAAACGCCGAGAAGTGAATAACTGCTAAAATATTTGTTCAAATTCCAGAAAAATCAGGGAAATAAGGCACCTTGTTATGCTGTTTTCTACGTCTCATAGCAATTTCAAAATTAAAACATTATTGGCCAGCAATAAAGTGATACACCGTGGGTAGTTTACTCAATGATGCTATAAAAAATCTAAACTGTACTACAAGAAAATAAAATGTCTATTAAGGATTAGATTGTCCTACCGCTTATTGCAGATTACAAGTTTTATTATATACTAGCATTTTAGCCGGCGTTGTCCGGGGGTTTGGATGTGTATGTTGAGCAGAAAAAAGTGGTAGTAGGAAGGCAGGCTCGAACCGCAAAGGAGGAAAAGAACAGGGTAAAACCCTAACGTTTATGCTGTTACGGCCACCGCCAAACCGGAAGCGACATTTTTAAAAAATATCGAAAATATGAAAGGTCGAACAAATACGATACCGATCTTGGTAAAATCCGTCGCCTCTATTGAAACTTTAAGGCAGACATGCCAACAGACATACATGCATGCATTTATATAGTGGTAACTTAAAATTTTCAACCCAAACTGATGAAAAAGCTTGCCCTATCTCTGAATAACCTTTATGTAAAATTTCAAATATTTAGACCAGAAATTGTCTGAGCAATTTGGAAGAGACCGCAGAGGTCAATTTTTTAAAGAGTTCTCAAAGGTCAAATCGTTGAACTTTGACCCCTTAATCGCCAAATTTCTGGCCAAAAACCGATCACATCGATATTCACAAATCTTAGTACCTTTATATCAAATTTCGAGTCTGTAGGCTAAAAATTGATAGAGTTATTGCGTAGGGAAATGTACACAGACACACACACACAGACACGGTCACTTTTATAGATCTTTCGACTTTCCAGTGTGTTGCTATATAGCTCAAATTAAAAGTTGTTTTAATTTCTGTTCTTGATTTCGAATATTCTTTACTTGTAAAACATTTTACTCACCTGTAACAGCATGTTGCCTAAAATAAAACCGATGGATAACATCGCGATTATTTAGTGTTTCAAAATATGAAATATGTCACGAGGTGAGAAAATATAACAAAAGGAATTAAGGAAGAATAACAAAGATGGGAATGTAAGATAAGCAAAGCAGAATTGTTTTAAATAAATTGTTAATCGCAATAAATAGATTTGGAATTAAATTTCTTAAATAATTGTTTTTAATATAAATAATAATGATTTATTGAGTTATTTGACTCCAGAGAATCAAACAAAAAACAATAGATTATATATTGACGGACCACCTGGCAGGGAGTAAGTTATTCGATTGTGGCTTTACACCGTACAAGAAGAACGTTTAGAGTGTCATTTGTCAGGCGTTGGGACATTTCCACACACCGGTTAGAGTTGTGTAGAAATAGAGAGAAATGTGTCCAGCTCCGAGTGGATCAATTAAAACTGAATTATATTATATAAAGAAAATATAACTTCACCTATCACGTTTTTATTCGGAATTTTGGAGTTTTGGACAAGTAACAGCCGCAAAAAAACATATAAAACTACATATGCTAATTGAGCCCAACATCGCTCCTGGAAAATTTGGTTGTTACTAGCGATTAGTGATTGTTTGCGAGCGACGACTTACGGATCCAAGCGGGTCCTGGCGGGGCTTGGCGCGTCATGGCGTGAAATGGTTGGCACTGGCTGCCTTAAAAATTGAACATATTGAGGGGCATTAGTGTCGGTCTCTATTGGAATGCTCCTATATTAAATCGTATGTCTGCAAATGTCATGAGGTGGTATACAGTGTCGTTCATTGGCAGACATAAAATCGATTTGTAACTCTCACATTTTGACAAGGAAAGTATTATAAAGCATTAGCAGGGGCTGGCAGGTACATCGCGTGTTTTCAAAGTTCGGGCAAAGTCATTCATTTGCGGTCATTGCCATATATTGTGTTTATAACTTATTTAAGGTAGTTACTGTAACTTGATGTAAAAGAACGAAAAATAATAATGCTAAAAACAATACAAATAATACTAATATTGCTAATACGAATAATAATACTAATAATAATAATAGTAATAATAATAATAATAATAATAATAATAATAATAATAATAATAATCTACAAGTTCTACACCACCATCACGCATCCCTTCCATTGTCTCATCATCGCCCACTCCAAAAAAGTGATACCAAAGTGCCGAGAAGGGTCAAGGAGGACGGAAAGACCGAAAATAGAGTGCTGACCAGACATCCGCTGGACAACCGCGAACAGAACTGGGACCTTGAAGGGCTTAGTTTCACTCACATTCAAGTACAAACCAATGACCGCTGCCAGCGAAAAATCAATGGTAAAAGGCTGTTGCGATGACGCAAATTTATTTGCAAATGCTACAGAAGGAGGTGGAGAGAGCTGGACGTCTGAGGAGACTTGTTGTCACTCAGCTTCCAGAGAACACCACAAGTGTCCAGATCTTTGATGACTTGTGTGAAAGCTCCATGTAAGCAAATAATAATAATAATAATAATAATAATAATAATAATAATAATAATAATAATAATAATAAAGCTACGGTATGTGTTAATAAATTTGCATGTAAAAGTACCGAATAGTCTTAAGATATGTGTCAGTTGTTCACATTACCTTAATTGGAAAAGAATGGCAACCGTTTT
Organism: Euprymna scolopes; assembly: GCF_053919585.1. Classification (NCBI taxonomy): domain Eukaryota; kingdom Metazoa; phylum Mollusca; class Cephalopoda; order Sepiida; family Sepiolidae; genus Euprymna; species Euprymna scolopes. The sequence goes on along the minus strand of NC_136491.1, from coordinate 78,362,819 downwards.
TTCCAATTATAAAAAATAAAGAAAAACGATTTTGTAAATTTTTATGTTGAACAAACTGAACTGTTACGAGAAATAGTAGCTTTAAGGAAAGGCAATCATGCGCGAATGAAAATAAGACGATAGCAGTGTCAGATGAACTGACTAAAATGTTACGGATTAAGTACATGACTTAAAGTCTTGAAAAATATAATGACTTTTAACGGTTAGAATTTACTATAATTGCATAAAATCTGAAAACATTGTATTATTAGTAAATTTCCCAAAGAAAAATTCTAATTTAACCAACAAAATACACGCGAGTGCATAGAATATATTGTCAAATTGGTGAAAATAAAGATTTGCACTGCCTTATTTAAAAATACATTATGTAGTAGTAACGATAAACAAATAAAAATCTACGGATGATCAACAGTGTATAATCCGCCTAAAAATCTTACTTCTATAAAACAAATACATTTATGAATGTTTTTATTTTTAAAATAAAACTTGTTTTTTTTTTCTAATAGAAAAAGCATATAGTAAAATTTAAACGAAATATCAAAAAATTTATTGAATGAAATCTTGAAATGTTATTTTCACTAAAAAAATAAAAAATATTCTCACAATAAACAGATAGTCTGTACACTGTTGATTTATCGATTTCATTGAATTTTGAGATTACAGTAAATTAAATTAAATCTAAACATGGGTGACGACGATATGAATATTAAAACAACAGCAAAAACAACAACATATTAAAAAGTCGTAGAATGATGCATTTCTAGTCTTCCATCCCTTTGATTTGTGAACGTCTATAAATAATAAGAGTCGTTCTAAAGTATTTTGCGTTTTTTTATTAAGTACCGGGGTTTCTGATTCATGCTGTGAATGAATAATGTGAATAATGTGCCTTACACATAAAAATGAATACAAATAATAGTCTATAAATTTCAACTACGATATGTAAAAGAAAAGAGTTTGTTTTGGCTAACATATCTGAAATACCTAATGAGAACATTTTTGTCCATGTCCGGACATAGAATTCTGTTCATCGAACACGACTGTTTCTCACATACAGTTATGACATTTCTGTATTCGTCCATAGTGTTAATCTGTTTAAGTATAGAGTATACGGCCACAGTCTTCTGAAATTTTAGCCGATCGAAATGTGTACAGATTTATAGAATTTAGTCAGTGGAATAGTCAGCCTATGTCTTATATGTATTAATCACTATGAATGAAAGAACAGGTTATTCCTGGTCTGTTGGAGGATAAAATTAAAGCGGCGGAAATATTTGCTACTACATTCGCCGAATTACGTAACTGAGCGAGTGAGGGAAGTTTTAAAATTAACAAAAAATAATTTTACTTAATTGATTTATGAGGTTACCGTGAATATGTAGTCAATATTTATAATACTTCATCTATTAAATTATTTAAAAGAAATACTGTATATATATATATATATATATATATATATATATATATATATATATATATATATATATATATATATATTATCTGTTTTTTGTTAGCGATACTTTCTTGAATGAATTCAAGTATTTATACGAAACTGCATTTTTACCTAAATGCTTGTTGGGAATAATTTCCCCATTGACCAATCTGGTACTCCCTTTTAATGGGGAGCGACATATATATTATTTTAAAAATATAATTATGGATAATTATATTTTAAAAATAATATATATATATATATATATATATATATATATATATATATATATATATATATTAGGCACCGTCAAAAATGGCCGAAAAATCAAGTTGTTGTTGCTGTTTTTTAAAACGAAATTACATTTATTAAAATCCATTATTTCTGAGTAACTTTTTTCCAGAAAGATAAAACCCTGAATTTTCTCATATAGAAAACAGAATAATGTAAAACTTTTTCTACTATTTTTAATTAAGTTTTTGAATGTTAAATTTTCCCAAAAAGTTAACAATTGACATTTTTTGTCTTGCACAAAGAAACGTACATAAATATTGTTAAAAATAGGTTTTTGAAATAATTAATTTATTTATTTGTTGTCTAACTAAGATTTAGGATGGTTTTCTATGAGAATATGCAAAAATATTATAATATAAGTACCTGAATTTCAAATAATACCACTTATTCATGTAGGCAACCAGTTACTTCGCGTCGATCTAGACAATGTTTACGTTTGTGCTTAATAAAAAGCAAACTATGGAAAACCAAACAGGCAAAAAAAAAACTTATTTTTCAGTGACGAAAATTTCAATGTATTATTAACGCTGAGGCTGGCCAGTACCAGATGGGTGACCATTTGTATGAGTTTGGTTTTTAATGTGTATGTGTGTGGGGGGCAATTTAAAGTAGAATAAAAAAAATATTCCAGCGCGTTTGGTTCAACGTAGTCGAAAGGCAGTAAACGTTTTCAAACGGGATCGAAAAAAATGATGCTATTTTTAACACAAAGGGCACAATATTTATCGAATTTTTTTTTGTATCGATTCTTCAAAGCATGCCCTGTTTAATAATGGTCATGCATTATTCGGCTCGCTGAAAAAAATGTTAATTTATTTATCAAAGATTTTAAAAGGCTTTTTCCGTATAAATATTAATTTTTTTTTTGCTTAACTTAAATTAATTATTTTACTTAACATATTCACCGAATTTCACACTTCAAAACTCAAAAGCGGGTTTATTAAATACAATCGAAGTTCTGATATTTAGACGTCAAAATAAGGTATGCATACATTTTTTTAATCTATTATTCTGTCCCTTACAACAACAAAATATGTTGTTTTAAGTTTCAGATAATTATTTTAAGCATATTTGTACCCCCTCAAAACAATGGGGGGTTGCAAGCAAAACAAATATATATATATAAATATCGTTTATTAAAAATGAGTACACTGTTATAAAGTGCATTCCTCTCTTAATAACCCGGTTTGTCCTGCATTATAGTATAAACACAGTGAAAAAACGTTGTGTTCTCGGCTTTCGCTCTGCTTCCCCCCCTTCCCACCATCATCTGGGGAAAGTGAAAACTAAAAATAATGATCCGCGATGACCTCATTTAGCGTCGTCCTGCCAATCAAATCTCTTTTAGCTTTATAAGCTTTAACTTAACACGTTAATCAATTACTCTCACTCGTGGTGGAGACCGTTAAGTATTGGCATTGGTTTCCACCTTCGCGTCAAAGCTTTCAGGTTCAATCCCTCGTCCCTTCAAACGTTTTTTTTTATTACTTCGCTTATTCTTTAGTTTACCCCCCCCCATACACACGTTTATTTATGCCATTTTTTCCCCGTTTTGGTTTTGGATTTTTTTTACATCGTGTTTTTATGATATTTAAGCAGGATTATTAATTACCCCCCTCATACACACACCTACAAATACCCGGGCAACCCCGGGTACCCCCCTAGTATATATATATATAAGATATAAGCCTCGCCTTTCTGGTTAAATGTATGTGTGGATGTATGTTTGTATGTCCGCTCAAAACTTTCGACAGAGGCGACGGATTTTCACGAGATATGTATCGTTTTGAAGCTCAACAATTCAGATAACAAATATCAAAAAAATGGCTAAAACCCCTCAACTGGGAATTTTCTTCAAGGGTTAGTCGCATTTTCGGCGATATTATCGAAAGTCATCTCCTTTTATCGATTACCTAGCTTCATTTAAACCTTCGTCACTTCCGGTTTGGTGATGGACATAACACCAGAACGTTTTTTCCCGTTATTTTCCTCATTCGCGGTACGGGCTGGGGCCTGCCTACCTACTACAACCTTTTTTTCAACACATCCGTCCAATTACCCGGGCAACGACGGCCACGCAAACTAGTATATATATATATATATATATATATATATATATATATATATATATATATATATATATATATACACGCATTTCCTAAATTGTAACATGTGTAAGCAAGTTAAGTTACCATTCCATTCACCACATGGATAACATTATAAAATATTAAATTTAAAGCAAGGAAAAAGGGGATAAAATAGCGACGGAAGGAAACTGGAACGGCAGTTTTCTTCTCGTCAATTTATGTTTTAGTTTGAAGCAACCTAAAATAATCCTACTAAAAGAATTGTCCCTTTTTTTCTATAGTTAAACTGTTAATCGTCACCTATGTATTAGTCTTTTTTACACAGTACTACAGTGTATATATGACTGTTGATGAGAAGAACTCGATGTGTGCGATCATATCTTGCTCTGAGGTCATTGGCGAAAATCGGAACAATCGATGAAATTCTGCTTGTTACCTTGCTAAACATTGTAATAGGTTTAAGCCGCAAAGCGATTAAAACCACCTGATGTTGTTGGTGTTTTATATATAAAATAATGACAAGGAATAGATCGGTTCAACCTTAATGTGGCCTTATTAATTATATAGATGGATATAATTAAATCCTGTGTAATAAATTTAACGAAAAAGAACGTGTTTTTTTTTTTGCTTATTATGTACATAAATAATTTACATGTCAAAAAACAGCTGGATGCGATACAATAATTAAAAAGGAGACATTTGAAAAAAATACGGGTTATTTTATTTTAAAACATAGAAAACTACAAGACTGTTTGTACTTGAAAAATTACTAAAGCGGATTTTATGATATTCTATTGGTTGCAACACTGGCAAAGAATAATTTTCTACGATTTCTAGTGAGAGATTACCTTTATGTGATTACACTACTTTGACAATTTTTGTTTTGAAATGTATAACTAAAACAGGTGCTATTTTGAATAACGTATACACAACTTTATTCACAATTACGTTACTAGCGCAAAGTGATGTTAGAAATCGATAAATAATCTCAGACTGATGACATCTATAAAACATAACTTACTAATAACATCCAAAATGGTAAAAAAACATTCTCACTCAAAACTGTTTGAAGTGGTATTTGCTTTGATCAATTATTTATTATGAAGATGGTAAGTCTAGTACTTTCATGTCATAATCTTATAAATCAATGTGTTAAATAACGAGGAATGAAAGCGATAATCTATGTTCGGAATCATCAATCAATCAGTCTTTGAATATTGATAAATGAAAAAAAATGTTTTCTAAGACCATTACAAGCATTCATCTCACATATACTTCATCTGTTCGTATTCATACATAAAATATTTACAGCACGAATAAATGTCGTTCTATAAACTGCATCTCTCATTATATATAAAGTGAACGCAATTGAACATTGCCTCACGCCAACGCATATGACGTTATTAAATTAGATCAACTATGAATTTCATTTTACGGTGTTTCTATGTTATATACGATTGCCTCATGCCTTTTTGAGTGTCTTCCATTTCAACAATCCTCTTAATGCAACTTTCAATAACAGACAGAAAGAAAATATTCACAGGATTATTTTAATACATAACAAACGTAAACCCAGTACTGGAACGATTTGGACCCACACTACCAAATCTCCGTCGTAAATATAATGTGTCTAGGTTCTATTTCTCAGAGTGAAACGCTAACTTCAGCAAGACAAAACCGATCTACAGAAAAGAGTACTCGAATATGTCAACCAAACAAGTTCCGTTTTTTTTTAGAGATCGAATATGTGGCTAGATCAGGGATGACTTTCCATATACGGGTATATTGAATATATAAATTTACATATACGCTTCCTAATATTATGCGTTTCCTCTATCGTACATATACTCTCGGAGTTATCAATTTTGAAAGTGCACCTAACAAAAATTGCACTGTCATTTCGGCTAATCTCTCTGAAAAAAATCACATGCAGGGAAAGGCCGATGTGCATAGGTTGAATAGTAAGTCTACTTTAGCAGGACTGATGATGAAGAATATATTTTCGCAATTTATATATTCCTTATAATCTTACACAGACGGTTGGCAACTCTATTTTCGTATCCGATACTAAGGGACAATTTACAAGACCAGGTGTTATCACTACAGGAAATTTCCCTTTAACTATATTTATGTATCATGCTGTTTCAGGTGTGATCTCAGTACCATTTAGTAGTCACTAATAGTTTTTTTGCAGTGATATGCAAACAAAATCACCATAGAGCATGTGGACAGCAAGTAAGTTGCATTGACAAAATTTCAATCAGAGTGCTTCAAAACAGAACTAAAAACTGTCTACTATTCTAACTAAGTTGCTTAAACATTGCTTTAAAGAAAAGTTCTTCTAACACTATGGAAATTGTAACTAGTCTGCTCAGTATTCAGGAATAGTTGTGATAGATCTCTTGAATAACAGTGCATACCAATAAAGTCTACTTGTGTTATGAGAGGTCTGTTTGCATCCGTGATAAAGAGAACAACTGTCAATCACTTCTTTAAGATAGTTTACACAGTTACATACGAAACCCACATCTAATATGCTGAGATTAAGACTAGTACATTAATGTTGGCTCCGTTATTAGAGCATAGCATATAAGAGGTTTCGGGCATAAACATACGCGTCATTAGACTTTTTGCTTATCTAGGATATGTTTATAAACGTAGACGTAGATGGGGTAAATTCAGTAGGTAAATAACAAAAGCACACGCCCTCTAAGAATCCATTCTGGTCAAACTCACTTTCATTAACTTCATCGATGACAACGAAAATCATATTTTAATACTTTTTATCAATACTTACGCAGAAGAAGCCCTCATTTATGGCAACAATTCAAAGAGAAATAATCGCTAACGATCTTTCTCTTGATGTCACTTCTCAATGTAGGACATTTTAAATGCATTAAAACTAGAATTCAAATATTTCTGAGATCAGCATCTGAAGGGTCTAATATATTCAAAATTTTCCGAGGTTATTAATTAAATACAAGAGTCAACGAAACGAGTGACATAATACTTATTTGGATTATACGCCTTTCTAAAAATATAAGTTTTCTGCCACATATTATGCCAATTACTATGAGCTAGACAGCATTTCTTGGCTCATAAAGGAGAAATCATACCTGTGAATTTGTTATCGTGGAAACAAAACTGATAATACAGCTTCATCACACGTTTGCACAATAAAAAATGTAGTTTCTGTGGGGATAACCGTATCACGACAACAGAAAAGATACTGCATTTCTACCTAATCTAAAGAAGGAAATATCAATTGAGAGTATTATCTCACCAACTGGAAAATATGGATTAATTTCATGGGGGATATATTTATCCTAAAAGAATCGACATTATATTAAGGCCAATCATTAAGATATAACACAATAAAAGATTACTTTTAAATTGAATCCCAAACTGCATAACCATGAACACATACATAATACTGCGTATACATATATATATATATATATATATATATATGTTTATCTATATATATGTATATATATATATATATATATATATTTGTGTATGTGTGCGCGCGTGTGTATGCGTGTGTGTTGATGGAATTCCTCAGTATAACAGACTTTGAGGTTGCACCTGTCAGGTGGCAACACGTAGTCCTCTCCGGCTGAATAAGCCTACCATCGATCTACATTGCCGATTGCAGACATCGCAGATAATGTCAGTGCGTCGAATTTGTGGTCTGTTGAATTTGGTTGACTGGCCGTTATAAATAGTCTTTTGGTCTCCACCCATTCTTCGATGAACCTTCTGCTTGTGGCCAGGCCTTTGGTTAACGTTTGTCTCCAGATATTGCGGACTTTAGCTTTGGGATCTCTGTCGGTAGGGTTCATATAATATGCTTTCATGTCACGTTTGCATACGTCAACATAGAGGAGGTACCGACGACCAATTTTCCTTTTGTCAGCAGTGAGCATACCTTAGAAAATGTCATTGGGGGTTCGCCCGTTATCACACATGACCTACCAGCGTAAACTTCTTTAGCGAAGGAGGCTGAACATACCCACACACATACACACACACACGCACGCACACACACACACACATATATATATATATATATATATATATATATATATATATATATATATATATATATGATGACAGCAAATTCGTTCTCGAACATTGCCATTACTTAATGTAGCACAAAAACATATATACAGAAATACGAAAACAAATTAGTGATGGGACGCCCAAGGTGGCTTTTAAGCCCTATAAAACTCTGGCATTCTTTGCCACACATTATGTAGACATGTGCGCCGCTATCAGCGAGTTCTTGATGGTCACTTCTATGTATACTCAAATGCCGCTTTAAATCACCTGCTGTTTTGTACATCCGCCCGCAGTGACACAGGTTAGATCTAGCAACATATATATGTATATATATATATATATATATATATATATATATATATATATATATATATATATATTACATGATGGGTAATACAGTACAAAAGACAAAATTATGCGACATAATATTACTTTGCAGAAACTACTTATAAAATAAACGAGCAAATTAAAAAAAAATGTAAAATATTTGATTGTATTTGCCGTTCACTTTATATAGGATATTTTTAAATATGATCCGGTATTAAAAGAGAGAGCCATTTTTGTTTCAATATTTGTAACATTAAAAAGATAAAAAAAAAAACCTTTATACATTTAGTTGATATATAACAGAACCTTCTTATTGTTTTACTCATGCAATAAAATTAGATTACGAGTTATGTCATAGAGTATTAGTTTTAAAAAGCAACTTAATGCAAATTTTAAATATTAGTTTAAAGCGAGCGAGTCAAGTGTTATCTAGTAACATTTATCGTTTGAGTTATTATTATAAGTGCTTCGTCTGAGATGAACTTTAAGAAAGATATCCACCGATTGCTTGCTCACTCGTTTTCAAGTACACTTAAATTCTGCGACGTTTGGATTCTGCACTTGAAAATATTTCCATTTGAACATCAATTACTGGGATATTTAAAGTAAATGAGCGCCATGTTACTTTATTCGAATGGTTACCAAATAGTAAAATGTCTTCATTCAAATGGGGAAATTTGCACAAACTTTCGAGATAAGAAAATGGCAGTCGTGGTTTTTACTTTGTAATTTATGTTATGCACACGTAGGGAACGCGAGGTTTTTAGTTAATGAAAAATACGACACATATAAGTAATTTTCACGAGAACAATTACTTCAAAAAAATAAATAAATGCACATATATGACCTTATTAAGTAAACAGTTTAATAAGTATACGCGATATGTCATGGTTTATCGTTCGGCATATGAAAGATGACGTTGATTATTTATTTCTCTGATGAATAGAAAGCTCACTCAGCGGTGAAAATTTAAAATACGCGTTTACCCAAATCTTCAAGAAAGAATTGTAATACAACTGTTCGGACACTCTGAGAATTCTAATTCGACTTAAGCTCTGCTTTAGAGGCATTATATTTAGTTATATTGACAAATGTTATGAGAAAAACTTCAATTCGTAAATATTATTAATTTAACAATTTTGAATGGATAAAATGCAATACATAATACTAGGCATTTACAGGTAATTTCCAAAATTGTATGTGTATATATGTATATATATATATATATATATATATATATATATATATATTATTAATAATTACCACGTGACTAGGAAAAAAATATATATATAAGTAAATTAAAAAACAATCTCTACATTTATTTCTACAATATGCCTGAGGATGATAGAAGTACTTCTGTCGAAAGCGCTCGCGATTATGGATCCAACACATACAATTTCGAGAAGAACACAAAAAGGACAATTCGGAGATTGGAGAAGATAAAAAGGAATATATATATATATATATATATATATATATATATATATATATATATATATATATATATATATATATATATATATATACATATATTACACAGTGATCACCACTTATCAAGGCCCGGAAGCCACTCAGGGATAAGGGTTATTGCAAGTACATTACGTTAGTGTGGAGATTTGATGAAGTGTTTACTTAAGGGGGATGTTCATTAGGAATTTGTTAACGTTGGACTTGAAGACATCCAAGTTGTAGTGCGGTGTGAAGCAGGCAGACGGAACAGAGTTCCACAGGCGTGCAGTTCTAAGAAAGAAGCTTTGTTCATGAAATCCACGTTTTGATTTAGGCACAGATAAAAAGTGGGGGACATTTTTCACAGTGAATTCAGCTAGATGAGTGTTTTTCGTGAAAGATTGGCCAGGGGGGACCAGAGATTGGAGTTCAGACGAGCACCTGCCATGGAAATAACGATAAAACAAGGATAGGCTCGCAACGTCTCTTCTGTGGGAGAGATGTTGTAGGGTAGAGAAAAGAGCATCCCCCACTAAGCCACGAAGTCTATGTTGTACTCTGTCAAGGCAGGATAGGCTGTTTTTAGCAGCTCCTGCCCAGATATGGCAACAGTACTCCATCCTTGGACATACTTGGCTTTTATATAGATAGAGAATTGCATCAGTAGTGAGATATCTTCTGGAGCGGTAGAAGGATCCCACCATCTTTCCAGCGACCTTGGTAACAGACTTGATGTACGTGTTCCATTTCAGAGATATATATATATATATATGCATACAATCTTTAAACAACATTTCGATATGGCTGGTATTTTTGACACTATTTGACGCGTGCTTGAGGAAATTATAATTCGTAAACATTAATTGTCCTGGCATCACATAATCTATTTTGATTTATTAATTTGTCAGTATTTATTGTTATCTAAATAGATATGAAAATATATTTTTACTGTAAACATATCTAATGTTAATAATTGATACAGGCCTAGTCAATCAAGCACATATTATACAACATGCACAATTCAATTATATAAAATAACAAGGTCGTCCTGAAGATAACACTTCATTAACCAGAGTGAAACTTATTTTCTGTTTAAATACAAAAATCTCATATGTAATACAAGTTATGTTCGTTGATAAATGTCATATCTTTGCCGTAATATTGGGAGTGTAATCGTGACCTTAAATTTTAAAACTTACGTGTTCTCTTTGTCTTCTACAGAGGATTTTTACTTAGAAACATTAGAGTTATTTTGCAATAAGTTTTCAGCGTAAGGGTTTTTACTTCAATATTTTATTTCAAAATATGTAATAGTTATACATTGGAGAATAGAAACATTGTAAATATATTCCACACATATCTTATCCTTAATTAGATAGGTAACATTTAAATTTGCCGCTTATTGTTAGAGGGTAAAATATAATTTTTTCTTAGATGTTTAGTGTGTGTATATGTGTGTGTGTGTGTGTGTGTGTGTGAAGTGTATACATGATCGTCTAATGATACGTATATAAAAACAACATACTATTTATGATATACTGACTTCACAATAATAGAGGACAGATACAGTTTTATTTGGGAGTTAATATCGGCCAACAGAGAAATATACCTAACCCATCTACAACCCAAAGTATTGGTTATATTTACAGCGGCTTTATTTACGGATGTTTCCCCATTGGAAACTCGCATGCTGGCGTTAGATTTTTACATCCTATCTATCGGAGCCATTATGTCCAGTGGGTTGTCTCTTTCAAACAGCCAACCGTGTCTGCCAACACTCGCTGACAGCACTAATTGTTTCGTATCTCTCGAAACCAACTCCTCCCCCCAGTAAATGATGTCATCAAACGTATGGTCACACGACTATCCTCTGATTACTACCTTGTAGTCATCCATGTATATTTTTATTATCAAATACTTATTTCAAGGTAAAACTCTGGGTACATTTTACTGTAAATATTTTCTCAATTTAAAATACACTTTTCGCTTCAATAACAATTTTTCTATCATCAATATTTCGTCTAAAGATTTAACTAATAATCGGCCATGAGCTAGCTACCCGGTAGTTTCCGGGAGTCAATAACATAACAGCATGTCATCTTTGCAACGTTTTATTTTAAACAATGAACTTATTTTCTCAAGGGGCCTTAATATTACTAGGCTTAATGAAATGTCTTATATTTCAAATAGCACGTGTATTAAGTTTGGATGCAAGTAAATATTCGTTTACTTATGTGCATTATATTCTAATTATTATTTGTTTATATTAATACTGCTGGAGTTTATAATACCATACTTGATATTAATATATTACACATAATAACTAATTTTTCATTTATACCAATAATAATAAATACACACTATATCTATAAATTCAATATACATATAGATTATTTGTTTCATATTTCAAAGCCTAATGCTTCTCGTCTGAGAGGAGACCAGATACTACGTAACACATTAGGGATGCAATGTCGAAAATCTATATTATGTTACATTACCAAGCATCTTCTCTCTTCATTTGATGAAAAACATTAGGCTTCGACATACCATCATATAAATCTTTATATATATATATATATATATATATATATATATATATATATTATAGCTCAAATTGATGTACCATACTTATTGAATAAATAAATAATTCTATATTTATTAATATATGTTTTTAATGTGGTGTCCTTATTTTCTTAATAATCTATAAAATGGCTAAAGCAATCCGTTCAGCTTTGCATTATCTCGATGTCTTCTCTACAAGGACCGATCTTATTCTTTTAATTTTCTTATATCGATATTAATCTGTGTAAATGTATCTATGCATATATATGTATATATGTATAAGTTAATATAAATACATACACACAGACACACACATATACATATATATAGATATGTGTGTGTGTGTGTGCGTGCGTGCGTGCGTGCGTGCGTGCGTGCGTGTGTGTGTGTGTGTGTGTGTGTGTGTGTGTGTGTGTGTGTGTGTGTGTGTGTGTGTGTGTGTGTGTGTAATCCCTGTTGTAAAAACGGATAAATTTAATTCCGCGAACTGAAGTGTTTGATGAATATTTATTTCTTTCGGGGAAGTAAAAGAAGAATAATACAAAATTCTCATTCTCGAATCCTCTGAGTTTCTCAAAATTATGACTTGTAGTAAAATTTAATTTGTTCTAACTATTATCGAGGTTCCTTGGATAAAGAAAAACGTAGTAAATTTTCTCGCTAATCTAAGGACTATCAGCACACTTCTTTAAACTAGTCAAATTGCTATGTACAAAATTTAATGAAATCGCATATATTTGAATGCATGTAATAGATATCCTATAATACTTAACAACTAATATTTGGGGTGTATTCATTACAGTACATTCATCTCCTATAAAGAAAACCGTAAAATGTTACGAAGAAAGCTAATTCACTTATTTTTCCCCATGTATAAATATATAAATAACATGTGTTTTAAACACATAAATTGTCAGCGTTATTTTATAAACTATCACGATGCATAATTAGTTTAGAAGTGGACTCTTTATATACAAACCCATACACACGCAGAACTATTACTATATATATATATATATATATATATATACATATATATATCGTATATATATATTAATCTTGTTGCCTCTAGTTCACTCTTCTTTCATTAAAATTGATTAGTTGTGGTTCGTTTTCTCTTTAATAAAATTTGAAAACAAACATGCATAAATAAACTGAATCTTTATTTGAGACTTGAGAATAGAATTCCGTATGATGATTTGCGTCTTACTTTAGATAGACAACATAAATATGCATAGACATTTGTGACAAATAATAGGTAGTTTAGCTTATCTTATTGACACTTACTGCTAAGCGTAAATGGAATGATAGCGAATACATATTTTACATGCTTACATATACGCCACTACCGTTTTTCTCGCGAACCCTATACTTTATAGCTCTAAGTGGAATTCTAATTTATTTCTCTGATTTAAGAATTCTCACAAGTGTATACACATATTCTGTTGAATAATAAACCTACTAGACTTTTAGTATAAATAAATAACAACTAGTTAAAACCCATTTTATCACGTTTATTAAAAACTCATATTTACTATTCCTGCTTTTTCAATTTTATGATAGTAACATTATTTATATTAGTAAACGTTACATTTTATTCACCTCTTACTTTCGGTCTATTCATTTGAATATAGCAATCGATGCAGGAAAAAATCTGCACTGCCGGTCGTTGGTCCAACAATCATTGTCCTCATACGCCACGAATTTATAAGAAACTTTTACCATATATTTTTCTTAAACTGTCTCAGTCTATTTTAGTACCGTTCCCAGACATTTCAGTCATCGATTTCTTGCCCAAAGCACATTTTTGCTGTCAAATATTTTTGTACAAAAATGAATAACTTAAAAAAAATGTTTCGAAACATTATCCGTCGTCATGGGAGATCTGGCGTCGAGGGCACTGAATAGTAACCAGAAACTGACATAAAGTATTAACTTTTCGAAAGTAACTGTTACTTATACAGTATTTTATTTAAATTTGAGGAATATATTGTTCTACATTGTGTGTTGTTTTCCATGTATTTTTTGTTTGTTTTCAGAGGCAATATTTGCCACACCTTGCGTTTGTATATTATAATCAGGTAAGGTTTAATGCTTTGACATTAGACAAACGCACAAGTCCCAGCAATGGGGTGGAACATCTAAAAGCTTATACAATATTAAATTAGCAATATTATACAATTAATCTAAAATTCTTCTTAATTTTGACATTTTTATTTTGGTTTTTATTTTTACAAATTATTTGTTGCTTCTGATTAAATAGCTTATAACCACAAAAAGTAAACACAAGATTTTAACAGATGTTTATTTATATTTGAAATATAAATAAACATTTATATACAGTACACAATTAGAATATTTATGTAATGTACGTTCCAATGCTAATAACTGTTGTTCTCATAGAATTAATGGTCATTATTTTGCAAGGTAACGGCAAAGCACAATAATTAATCCTGTTTTCTATGCATTCAATCAAAATCACGTTGCGGTATATTTATATAAATGTGAGGCATAAGCAAATAGTTTTCTACAAACAAGTATACTTGAGACGGATTGTTTTTTTTTAATATCTCGCAAATTTTATTTTTATTAGAAATACAGAACAATGTGTGACGCCATTGTAGCGTTGCGCATGATATTGAAATGTTAGAATTTAATGCAGATAATCGTTATTATACAGCTTCTTGCTGAATTTTCCAAATAATGTGGATAAAAAGATTCGATACTACACAGTCAGTACGCACGTATATTCACTTGAATCATGCATCTTTTTCCGATTACAAATGCTAATCAGTAGTTTGTAGCATTGATGCACCTTCGTATATTTTATACGCATATATTATCCATTAAACTTTTTTCTTTTTTTGTGCATAAGTAAACGATGACACTTTGCGGTATTTGTTTCTTTAAAAGGATTAAACACCTGCTTAGAAAATTAAGAGTTAATGTTTTATTCTTTCCATGTAAACCCTTCCCAAAATAATAGAGTATGTAAGTTAATCTCTGCTCTATCGTGATCTTGATGGAAAACCATAGAGTTAAACCAACAGTTCCCGTTCTGACTGCAAAGCATTCAAACATACTATCTTCTGATAAAAAAATACTATCAACAATTGTCCTACTCTCTATTTGTTTTTAAATCTATACCCCAATTTCATGAACAACGTTTTTTTCTCAAAAATGCTCGTTTGTTAACATCTATCCAGCTGACTACAACATTTTCGTTTTCTAATTTAATGTAAACAATACATGTTGGGTAGTTCTCTTAAATAATTAAATTCTACTTAATGTTCAACATTTTAGATTATTACGTTTTTTTTCTCATCGTCCTTCTTACACTCATTAACTATTATTTCAAGTGTCCTCCAGAATTAGAAAAATGGTGGGATCTTTTTAAAAGTGAAACCGTGTTCTCTAAATAGAATTTACGGACACCTGGTCGTAACACCGTGAGATTTTTATCTCTAGAAATCTATATAAAAATAAAAGTTATAATATTCATTACGAGGAGATTATCAAACAACTAAAACAAGGGAGCCGAGAATAAATAAGTGTGTTATATGCTGTCTATATTATTTATTAGAATGTTTAAAAGTAATATAAAAAATACAGAAAAAATAAATATTTATATATTTAAAATCTATTAAAAATTGTTGCAAATTTGTGTTATCGAATCTACGTTCTTCAAACAGTGCTAACGTTGTCATTTTATTATTCTATTGGGCAACATACATTATAAATTTAAATAAACAGTTGAATGTGTAAGATAATAAAATTCAGGTGTGCTCAAAAACTAGAATCTAGAATGAACCGGAAAATAAACAATGTCAATAATTCGTCCTCTTGATAGAACTAGTTTTACCGTACGCTGACGCATCAAACGAGAGGTGAATAATTTCTCCAAAATAATAATAGCGAATTACATGACATAGACTGGAACTGAGTTGAGAACAGTTTGTTTTGTTTTGGCTACAGAAAGAGACTGAATTCCAGTAATGCGCCGTCAGAAAACACCCAAGGCATACCATCCACGCTCGCTTTACCGCCGATAACACTAACATCGACAATAAAACTTATTTACATTGTTTTATAAATAAAAGTGTTTTCATTTTTCTGTATACAGTATAATAGGACAAATGCATTTTCTGTGATACCGGACTGATTTATTTGCGTGTACTTAAATTTCACAGGTTATAAAAGTGTAAATATTAAATAAAGACAATAACGTCGGAACAGTAGAAGCAACTATCTATTAACCATTTATAATGTTTGTCATACGCTAATCGCTTATTTTGCTAAAGTCATTGTTTACAAAGATAATTTACTAATAGTAGGTAACAAACACGCTGACGGGATAATAAAGCTGACTACATAGATAATGTTTTAAAAGAGGCAATATAGCTCACGTTCGAGAGAGAAAATAATTACTTCTAACATTAGAGATAATAAAATATCTCGTAAAATATTTACAATAGATTTAAAATACAAGAAGCAATATCTATAGAATCGGGACCAAAAATATCATCATATCGCTGCTTTGTGCCTTAAATAAAATAACTGATATACATGATATGAATTATATATATATATGTATATATATATATATATATATATATATATATATATATATATATGCATATATTATATATATATATAAATTATATATACATTATATATATTTATGTATACATAAATATATATATATATATATGTATATATTTATATATATTTATTCCATTATTTATATATATAAATATATAAATTATATATACATTATATATATTTATGTATATATATGTATATATTTATATATATATAATGTATATACATATATATATATATATATATATATATATATATATATATAATTATATATTTGTATATATACGTTCGGCTTAAGTAATAGCTGGTTGGATGACTACGCCCCTTGTTCGGTATGAGATATGATCATTCGATTGACGGAGCTCTTTCGCAGGTTGCTTGATCGGTATAATTAATAGCCATTATTGTGTATGTGGTGTGTTTGCTCAGTTTCTAGAGTGGTAGCCTAGCATGTAAGTTGTAGCGACTCGCTACAAATATTAAGTGATTGCGCAAGCAACGTTTCGGGGCGCGTACAGTTGCTGTATACACACACACACGCTTGTGCACAAATATAACGAACGGTTATTCATTTCAATTTCCCCCGCGCATTTTGCAAAAAAATAAGTTCGCACAGCAACGGCACAAATTCAAATACGTCCACACACTTACCTCAAAACAAGAAAAGTAAAAATACTATATTTTTTGGCGGACGTAGTTAAAAGCACCATAACGTGACACAACCAACTTATCAAGGCCGATAGGTCACTCAAGGATAAGGGTTAAACAGTGTAGAGTAGTCAAAAGGACAATATACTTATCGATAGTAATGGAAGTTCGGTAAATTTGTTAACTTAAGTGGAACGGCTCATCAGAAACTTGTTCACGTTGGACTTGAAGACAACCATATTATAGACAGCTGGAAAGCAGGAAAACGGAAGACAATTCCACAGGCGTGCAGTTCTAAGAAAGAAGCTTTGATCATGGAATCTATGTTTAGGTTTAGGCACAGATAAAGAGTGGGGGAAATTATTGATAATGTTTTCAGCTAGTCTAGTGTTTCTTGTGAAAGTTTTCCGAGGGGGGACCATAGATTGAAGCTCAGTCGAACAATTTCCATGAAAACAACGATAAAGCAGAGACAAACTCGCAACATCTCTTCTGTGAGATAGAGGTTGTAGCGAAGAGAAAAGGACATCTACCACCAGGCCACGAAGTCTATTTTGAACCCTATCAAGACAGGGCAAGTCTTTTCTAGCAGCTCCTGCCCAGATGTGGCAACAGTATTCCATCCTTGGACGTATCTGGCTCTTATATGGATAGAGAATTGCATCAGCAGTGAGATATATACTGGATCGATAGAACGATCCGACCATTTTTCCAGCGGATTTGATGTACGTATTCAATTTAAGATCGGGAGTAAAGGTCAAGCCCAGAAGTCTGTCAAAACTTGAGGTCTCCCCAAGACGAGAACAATTCATTTCAGTTGATGCCAGATGGGGATCAGAACGTTGATGATGTAAAGAAAGAAGCTTAGTTTTAGATGCATTAAAATTAACCAGCCACTCCTTTCCCCATTGTACAACGTGATCAAGATCAGAGGAGAGAGAATCAGAGAGAACTTGGTTGTTTACTCTCTTAGATGTGCTACCATAGATGGTAGCGTCGTCAGCAAAAATGTCTACGAATGATGTAAGGATGTGATTTGGAAGATCATTAATGTAGATCAGGAAAAGAGTTGGGCCCAGGATGGACCCCTGAGGGACTCCAGCATTTATACTGTGAGCTTCTGATTTTCTCTCATCAACTACTACTCTTATGATCTTATCATTTTAACAATTTTCTAAAAAGCCACAATATCAGCAGAAACTATCACGTTTTGGAGCCGGTCTGGATCTATAAAATGGGAATTTTGCGCCAAAACGAGTCTGTCGGCACAAGGCATGCTATAACATCATCATCGACTCGTCCGCGTGGACGTTAAACACGCGCACGCCCAATAATTAGTTCCTCCACATGAAGATGGACCTTTTTACCGTAATGGACTTTTTACCATTTTCTATATCTCCGCTAAAATTAGCGAGGGACATTTATATTGTTTAATTCTCCCTTAAAAAAAACTGTTTTCTTCATTACATAAATACATTTAATTCTTAACTTCTTCTCTCAAAATTTTAACGCAAAAACATTTGCTCAGTCAAAAAGAATTTCTTCGTTTCACTCTACCCGACCAATGGACACTAAATACAATATGAGTGTAACACATAAAAAATGCCAAATAAATTTAAACTTCCCTTTTTTATGCCAAGTCAGGCTATTTATTTTTATTTATTTTTCTAAAAATTATTTTATGGGAGCTGTTCGTCATTTTGTCTGGTGACACTAACACCACGCATCGCCCGATCACTGACGAACAGCTCTCTTCAAAGTGGCTCGATTTCAAATCCCGAGTTCGGGTTTGTCTAACTTATGAGCCCAAATGAAGGGGAAACTGGAGGCTAGGACTTCCGGTTTGTTGGCTTTCTTGGTTTTTGTGAGCTGCGACCGTGTCTGGCTGCGAAAATAAGTATATATTCTCACAAATGCTGAAGCTTTTATACACACACACACACACACACACACACACACACACACACACATATATATATATATATATATATATATATATATATATATATATATATATATATATATATATTTGAAGACTGGTTTCTTTTATGGAAACAACGATTTATTGAGAAGCCTGGCGAGGGTGTTTAGTTTAAACTGGCCATTTATCCAAAACAATAGCATGTCCAGTGTCGGGACAATATAAGTTTGTTTATATTATGTATTTAGTCAGATAACTGGTGTTCTCGCTTTCTTACTCATCCCATACCTCTCCTAATCTCTTACAAATCTCTGTGTCTTTCTTGAATTTCTTATTTCATGCTTAATTCAAGCACAGTGGTCCAAAATCAGTCTGAAGCATTCCATACGGTTCTGTTGCATTTGTCAAAGTTTACAGCGTGTATTTATTGCATATCGTTCATCTAATCTGTCCTCACGTTTAGATTGCATTTTTAGCATTCCCCAGCTGTGGCAACTAGGCTGTAGTAGCGTGTATTCTAATCGTTGGTTTAGTTGTTCATTTTAACTTGAAATCTTAAAAAAGTGTCAGTGATCTCATAGAGTAAAAACAATAAATTACTGAATTTTCTGAGTTTATGATAATTTTAAATACCTGTAGAAAAATGGCTAAAAATATTATTGAAGACACCGGTGTATCAGTGTATACGGTTAGAAGATATCTTTCGCTATAAAGCAGATATTTTTTCATGGAAGATGATCAGATATCGTGGATGAATGAATAGTTAGAGTATTTACTACATTAATATACGCCTACAACAGTAATATAGATAACTTTATAAAATTTTATACCCAAAAAATATATTTCATCTAAAAGTTTACGCAAATAAGAAAAATGAAAATGGTTGAGAATGAAATAATAATAATAATAATAATAATAATAATAATAACAATAATAATAATAATAACAACAACAACTATAGACTAGAAAAATACATAAAAACAGGAATAAAAGGAATAAGATATAAATATCTTATTCCTTTTATTCCTGTTTTCTTTTATTTTAATTCGTAGAAAATACTGAGACGACAATAGTGAAGTTAGACAGAAAGGAAGCTATGTGCCCGTCACTAGCACGCTACTCTGCCTTTTTTATTTAATTCTTTACTGGCATTATAAAACTGAATAAATAGTTTCCCCAGGCCTTAACAAGTGACATAAATCTACAGGCAGGACAAAAAAAAAAAAAAGAAGAAACAAATTGGTTGGTGCAATATTTCAGAATTATATTTTTTGTTTTGTTCACAAAATCAACGTTGCATATAGAAGTTTTATATATGACACAAATCGGTTTTATGTGCATGCAACACTTATACTTCGATGGTCTGGGAGACCAAGTGTTAAACGTGTTTATACTGGTATATGTCCTATAGCTTTTACTGCACAAAAGTTTGCCTTATACGGTTAATACATTAGCATATGTACTACATTTAATTCTGCGTAGGTCTCTACTGTAAAATATTTCTGTTGAATTGTATTAAAGCATATTATTTCCATATTATTGTCGTTTTAAAATGATTAACGATTTTATTGAACATGGTAATTCTGATGTAAGATCTGATTACGATATTATTATTCTGACTGTTAGAAATGAGAAAGTACTATACAACAAACTACTTAATTAAAGATTATTAAAAAGCTAATAAACACATATATAAAAGAAGCTCGCCTACTGTTGTACTTGATATAATCAATATAATAGCTTCTAAGATGAGTACGCAATTCCCACAACGTAGTAGCGAGGAAAGCTATTAAACAATGACCTTGACAAAAAGGAAACAAAAGGCCACTTGAGTAAAAGATTGTTTCCCCAATTACTTCTGATCCAACAGAGTTGAGAGGGAAAGATAAGGAAACGGTATAGCGTTATGTCTGACATGAGAAAAAACTAGAAGGTTAGAATGTTTGCATTATTCCAGTAATAATAGGAGCAGTATATCCAGAGAGGTGATTTAAAATCTATCTGGGAAATATAGCCGGTTTTCCCAGTGCAAGAATGAAAGAAACACTTGCATCTTAAGAGATGACGAGAATCTTACAAAAAACATTTTCTCGCGGATAAATATAATTTATCCGCTAAGATGCTAATATTATGAAAAAAAAAAAATGAAAAACAAATTGTCATGTAGAGTTTGAAATTAATGGCTTTTGCAGAATTTATGTTCGGTTGAATTAATTCTGGATAAAAGGTTCGCATTTGCGAACTTGAAATTGCTTGTCATAAAAAAAGGTCCATGCAATCGAGTAGACTAGTTACAGAAATGATAGAGAGTGGAAATAGCAAAGCAACAAAAATCACACCGTCCTACCACATGGTTACTATGAAAATGATGAGTTCCTACCAGTGTTAGGACGATTTATTGGAATCGCAATCGGTATCGGAAAATTTGACAAATTTGGGAGTATCGGAATGAAAAAAAATCTTGTGCATTTTATTCGATGCCAAAAATGATTCTTTGGTCTTTTTAATTTTTTTTAAAGCAAAATTTTCCATTACTGGTAATAATGATAGCATAAAAATATTCAATGATTTTTAAATAACAGTCAAGCTAAACTATATATATTATCCTTCACAAGTATAATTTTACGTTTACCAAATTATCTGCATATTTAACATGTGTACTTTATTTTTTTACAGAACTCTGGGAAAACAACAACTTTATAGTAAAATATTTAGAGTTTTACAAAAAAAAAACGGATTAGGTAATTGTATCGGAATCGGGAATTTAGTAAGGAATCGGTAATTGTATCGGAAGCGGGCAAAATATTTGAATCGTCCCATCACTAGTTTCTACCTTATTAGCTACCTAATCACATTTTCCCATACCCTACATATCTACAAAGCCACCATTAAATATTGTTCCCATGTGTGTACCCCCCCGCTTAATTAAAACGTTGTTTCCTTTTCTTACTTCGCTTATAACAATGCTTACATCGTCGTCGTAACGCTCGACGACTTTCAAACATCTTTCACTAACTCATTCTCGCTGGCCGATTTTATTTTCAAACTTCGCCTCAGGGCTTCGGGTTCAATCCTATCCCCCGGTTTCTTTTTTATTTAACATCACACACACCTACAAACACCTGGGCAACGCCGGGTACCCCTGCTAGTTATTTATCAAATACAAAAATTATTAGAAGTACCTGAGAGCGTCAGGGAATTTAATAGAAACCCGTATGATTAATTAAGAGGACGTATTGACAAATATTTCTTTATATTGAATATAAATGCGGGCTTTGGGGAGTGTTGAGCCACCTCTTAATTGCCATTGCCCCCAGGGCCACTCTGACCCGGAGTGGTAGTACGTGTTAGGTTCCCAAATATGGGTTAAATAGAAACAGACTTGAAAAATAAAGCAAATATATTCTATTAAAAAAAAATTCTTTAAAATCACTGGTCTCGGCATTAAATAACCTGAAAAAGGCTTGATATGCCGTAAAACAAATACAACCAAATCAAATGAATACCAATATACTTAAGCACTTCATATTTTCTTGTAATTATTATTCACGAATTCATTCTTTTGCAAGTTTTTGCAATTTTATTAATTTTGCTACGGCGCATATGTAGGAAATACTTTTTACATCTGAACTGCGTGTGTTAAAAATATCACTAATCGACCCTCAATGACTGTAGAACTCTTTTATTAGTATTAAAGATTCCCTAAATCAACCTAGAATCAAACAGATATTATATAACATGGCACGTAAATAAATAATATTTTCACCTGAACTTCACTTACACCATATATACTCTATTGTATATATTGATGTATTTAATAATCTTCCATCATTTTTATTATAATAATTTTGACATGACACGTTAGTAGATAATAATTTTTCACCTGAAATGCGTTCACTTATCTATATATGTGCTATTTTTCTTCTGATTATTTTTTCTATTGATTCATTTTTATATATATTTAAATTCATACAAATTTCGATATCAGGCATAAGTATGTAATCATGTTTTCACATGAAATAAGCTGATTTAAAACATAACCAGTATAGACAAGAACCCAATAGTTTTCTTGTATTTATTTACTGGTTCATTATCCGTAAATTAAAAAAAAGTTATACTAATTTAAACATGACACGTAAGTACGTAATAATGTTTTACTTGAAATGTGTCAATGCGAAAAACCACCAATCTACACAAATAAGGCCCAGAGCACTAATAAGACCGAGGTTATAACCGTCCTTTTTTCTTGTATTCGTATTAAATATATGTGCTAAAACAGACGCCGTTTTTATATAAACACATAATATATAAATACGTTATAACGTTTTCACCTAAAATAGTTAGTTTTAAATATCACCAATCAACGCAAAGAAGCCTCCATAGCCCTAAGAAAGCAAATATTTTAAGAGCCGAACTGTTTTGATAGTATTAGAATATCTCATAAAATAACGCGACAAAGAAACACAGATTTCATATATTATAATAGGCGAATGGATAATTCATTTCACCTTTATATTATATATGTGTTTTTCTCTCTTTTACTGTCTAATACTACTCCCACCTTGACACATACTCATTCTGTGAAATGTCTAAAAAAAATTAACTGCCAAAACAAACTCTAAAAATACTTTTTCAGAGACAATTTTTATATCTTCTAAAAAAGCAATATATTTGCAAAATAAAATAGGCAACATATTTTTAAAAGGTTTCATCAACAAATATTCAGTACATAAGAAATAGAGATAACATTTCGAAAAATCATCGCAAGCGAAAACGCCTGTTAGTTTGATAATGTATTAGATTAAAAAAAACGTCTATCTCTCCTCATCTCTCTATTGCTGTATATATATATATATATATATATATATATATGCATACACATACATATATGTACTTACATATACAACTATATATATATATATATATATATATATATATATATATATATATATATATATATACAAATTGAATCTATACATCTATAAAAGTGAACGTGTCTGGGTGTTTGTCTGGGTGTTTGTGTACAATTCCCTACGCAATACCTCCGTCAATTTTTAGTATACAGACTCGAAATTTAATATACAAGGTACTGGGATTTGGTAAAATCTTTGTCATCGGTTTTCGGCCAGAAATGTGGCTGTTAACGGGTCAAAGTTAAACGATTTGACCTTTTAGAACTCTACCAAACTCCTCCGACAATTTTGGGTCTTAACACTTGATATTTTATATATAGGTTCCTTGGACATGGATCTAACTTAATAACTTGATTTGAGCCCAAAACTAGCAATGTAAAGGGATCATAAAAAATTGACCTCTGCGGTCTCAACCAAATTAGTAAGACAATTTCTGGTCTAAACATTTGCAATTTTACATAAAGGGTATTCAGAGATAGGGCCAGCTTTTTAATCGGTTTAGGTCGAAAATTGTTAGCTACCAATATATAAATGCGTGTATGTATTTGTACATGTCTGCCTAAAACTTTCGACGGAGGCGACGGATTTTAGCAAGATACGGATCGTTTTAAAGTTCCACCTTTCAGACGACAAATATCGAAAAATTGGCTAAAAACATTAATATCTACACCTTAAACTGGGGAGTTTTCTACAGGCGGGTCGCTTTTTACGCCGATAATTTTGGAAGTCATCTTCTCCTTTCGATGTGCTAGCCTTAATTTAAATCTTCGTCACTTCCGGTTTGGCGGTGGTCGTTAGAGCAAAGATGTCAGGCTTTTTCCCCTGCTTTTTCTCCTTCTCGGTATGGGTTCGAGCTGCCTTCCTACTACCAATTTGTTTTCTTTTTTGCTTAACATACACATCCAAACCTCCGGGCAACGCTAGTCTATATTTCTACAAAAGTCAACGTGTCTGTGTGTCTGTGTATCTGTCTGTTGTCTGTGTTTCAGTGTATCTGTCTGTCTGTGTACATTTCCCTACGCAATAACTCTGTCAATTTTAAGTCCACAGACTCGAAACTTGATATACAGAGAACTGAGATTTGGGAAAATGGATGTGATCAGTTTTCGGTCAGAAATTTCGCTGGTAAGGAGTTAAAGTTCAATGATTGACATTTGAGAACTCTACCAAACTCCTCCGACAATTTTGGGTGTACACAGACAGACACACAGACACACAGACACGTTCACTTTTATAGATATATAGATTACTTGTAATTATATACATGCAGATATTCTACATGATATATACTTGCATAATATTCGGGAAAAAGTTTATAGTAAACACAAGATTGTTTCCATATATATTTATGTATACGTATATATTTTTGTTACACAAATCTCTCTCTCTCTCTCTCTCTCTCTATATATATATATATATATATATATATATATATCAGTGAACGTGGATATGTGTCTGTGCGTCTGTCTGTGTGTATGTGCGTCGGTGTGTCTGTGTACATTTTCCTACGCAATAACTCTGTCAATTTTTAGTCTACAGATTCGAAATTTTATATACAGAGTACTGGGATTTGAGAAAATCTTTGTCATCGATTTTCGGCCAGAAATTTGGTTCAACGATTTGACCTTTTAGAACTCTACCAAACTTCTCCGAAAATTTTGAGTCTAAACACTTGAAATTTTAGATATAGGTTCCTTGGGCATGGATCTAACTTAATAACTTGATTTGAGCCCAAAACAATAAACGTTAAGGGGTCATAATAGGGATCAAAGTAAAAAAAAAATTGACCTCTGCGGCTCTACCAAATTACTAAGACAATTTCTAGTCTAAACCTTTGAAATGTTACATAAACGGTATTCAGAGAAATAGCAAGCTTTTATTCGGTTTGGGTTGAAAATGTTTAGTTACCAATATATAAATGTATGTGTATTCGTATGTTTGCATGTGTGCCTAAAACTGTCGAAAGTTCGCCCTTTCAGAGGACAAATATCGAAAAATTGGCTAAAAACATTAATATCTTCACCTTCAACTGGGAAATTTTCTACAGGGGAGGTTGATTTTACTCCGATATTTTTGAAAGTATATTCTCCTTTCGATTGTCTAGCCTTAATTTAAATCTTCGTCACCTCCGGTTTGGTGGTGGTCGTAACAGCAAAGACATCAGGCTTTTCCCGTTCTTTACCTCTTTCGCAGTACGGGTTCGAGCCTGCCTTCCTACTACCACATTTTTTTTTTTGCTTAACATACTCATCCAAACACCAGGGCAACGACGGGCTGAAATACTAGTAAATGATAAAAGTCTATATTCTAAATGTCATCATGTTGACCATCTTACAATATATTTATTTAATTCAGTTGATATTTACACTTATGTATAGTATTATTTCTTAGCACAAAATCATTTACATAATTATTATATCAATCAATGAACCCATTCTGCTTTTAACTCATCATAAGAAATAGCAACTGGCAATCCACCAAAAGTGCATAAATGTGTTTGAGTAGAATAAAAACATGCGAAATTTGCAAGAAAAAAATTCAACACACACGCATATATATATATATATATATATATATATATATATATATATATATATATAGAGAGAGAGAGAGAGAGAGAGAGAGAGAGAGAGAAAGAGAGAGATAGATAGATATAGATATCAGTTTTAGGTTGCGAATCTCGAGTTTGTAGGTGTCTAACTGATAGACCCAAGTGTGAACAACACTCGTAACTTTGACTTCTGATTTATGTTATTTGCGACGTTGTTTGACTGTGGAAACAGTTATACGTTCTTAGGATTCTAATATATATATATATATATATATATATATATATATATATATATATATACACTTGTGCCCGATATTATTCATACCCCTCGGATCTTTGAGATTTCTATAAGAATATTGCTCAAACCAGAAGGTAGACAATATTAAAGGGATTTCAAACAATAAATCAAGCATGAGCATTTAATTTAAACTCAACAAATAAATAAATTATGCAAGTTTGAAACATTATACAAAGAAAAACAATAATGGCACTAGTTCAAAATTATTCATACCTCTCTTACTAATAGTCAATAGCATGCCCTTTATTCTTAATAACTGCCTGTAACCGTTTGGGATATTTATCAACAAGGTTTTTACAAGCATCAACACTGATTTTTGACCATTCTTCAATGCAGTAGTTCTCCAAATCTCTCAAATTTCTAGGTTTCCGCTTTTTAACCTCAGTTTTCAATATGTGCCAGAGGTTTTCGATATGGTTCAGGTCGGGACTCTGGCTAGGCCATTCCAAAACATTAATTTGATTATCCTCAAACCATTTCTTGACTATTTTGGCAGTATGTTTTGGATCATTATCCTGTTGAAGGACCCAGTTTGGTCCTAAATGGAGCTTCTCCGCATCCTGTCTAATGTTTTTCTGGAGTATCTCCAAATATTGCTCCTTCTTCATGGTTCCATCTATCTTGACCAAACTACCTGGACCACTAGCCGAAAAGGAGCCCCAAAACATTAGGTTACCACCACCATGTTTCACCGTGGGTATGGTGTTCTTTGGGTTGTAAGCTTCTCCTTTCTTCCTTCAAACGTAAGAAGCATCCATATGGCCAAACAATTCAATTTTTGTTTCGTCAGTCCACAAAATACTTGAGAAAACGGACTCTGGAGAATTCACATGGGTCCTAGCAAACTTTAGACGTGCTGCAAGGTGTTTTCCGGTGTGCAATGGAGTCCTTCTTGGTCTTCTTCCTTTCAGACCATTTTCATGCAGAGTCCTTTGCAATGTTTGCCTTGATATTTTTATGCCAGAAGACTCCAGATTTTCTAAAATGTCCTTATTAGTGGTGGTTGGATTTGCATTAACACTTCTTACAATATTCCTGGTGGCTCTAGCAGACAGTTTCCTTTTCCTTCCTCTACCAATCAAGTTGTTTGTTGTGTGGTGGCTCTGGAATTTTTTGATGATGCTCTGTACTGTTGCTGTAGGGACCTCAAATTTCTTGGAAATTGACTTGTAACCTAAACCATCTTTATGTGAATTCACAATTTTAGTCCTAAGATCATTACTAAGCTCTTTTTTCTTCCCCATTCTAATAATTTTTATTCTTTTATTGGTTTTCAGTTGATATCATTTTAATTTCTGAAAAATGCAAAAAACGATGTGAAATTAATCAAAGGTTGTATAAAAGCATTCAAAATAAGAATCAAACAGAAAACAAACAGTCAGAAACTCGATTAATACTGAAAAAATAAGGGGGTATGATTATTTTTGAACATTGCAGATTTTATAAATAGCTGTATATTTCTTTTATTACAAGTATCCCGAGATTTTAAAATGACGAAAATGATCAGAAGAGGTTTATTAAGAATATGTATCAATATGGACGTAAACAATAAATTCTTACAAAAGTTACACCTAATAAACTCAATTTTCAAGGGGGGTATGAATAATATCGGGCACAAGTGTATATATATATATATATATATATACTATATAGAAAAAGGTAAAAACACCTTAAAGTTATAGCATAAAATATTGCAGCATTCAGAAATTTAAAAAAAATTCTATTTGACATCTTCTATAATATAAATCTCACCTGTCTGTTTGAATGTATGTATGCATGTAATATGTATGTATATGCGGTTGTATATCTGCCTAAGACTTTCGAGAAAGGCGATGGATTTTCCGAGATCAATATCAATTTGAGACTCAACATCTCAGTCGACAAATATCGAAAAATTCGCCGAAACCATTAATTCCTTCACCCTCAAATTGACAGTTTTCCAGAAGGAGAGGTCGACCTTTTGTGAGCCATTTTTGCAAGTCATAATATCAGTTGGATTGACTTTGTCTAATTTGGACATGCCGAACTTCCGGTCGCGTCATGGAGTAACGCTAAGGCGTCAGATTATCTTTCACTTTCTTTCCCACCTCCATGTCACCGGTTCGAGCGTTCCTGTCTACTACCACACATTTTTTTGCTAAACACACACATTCAAACATCCAGGAAATGCGAGTACTAGGCTAGTCTATATTATAAATCTTAGCGGTCTGTTAACACTGTATGCATACATGTATGTATGCATATATATTTTATTTCTGCCTAAAACTTTCGACAGAGGCAACGGATTTTCACACGATCAGTATAATTTTGCAGCTAGATATCTTGGACGACGAGTAACGAACAATTTTCCAAAACATTAATTCCTTCACCCTAAACTGGTCAGTTTTTTGCAAGGAGACGTCTAATTTTTGCGCGCATTTTTCCAAGTCATCGTATCGGTTGGTTTGACTTTGTCTAATTTGTACGTTGCGAACTTCCGTTCGCGTCATGGAGTTCGAGCTTGCCTGTTTACCACCACTTTTTTTTTTTTGCTCAGCACTAACCACAAAACACCCGGGCAACGCCGGGCACACAGGCTTGTTATACGTAATGCTGGACTTTTAAGTTATAAATTTATTATGTGTTTTACTAAAATAATTTTTCTTTATTTTCATTTTTTAACAACTAGTCCTTTTTCTAAGTTAAATTTTAACCATATTACATTTCATGCTTGCATTTTATTATGTAATCAATGATTTTTTCAGGTTTTGCTTGAAATAATATTTTCATTTTTGTATTTAATATCATACGCATACCAACAATCCATAAAAAAAACTATTGGTAAATTCTGAAATTGAGTAAATAAAAACAAAAAAGACATGTAATTAAGTAAATAAACACAAAAAATGAGACAAAAAGGAGAGAAAAAAATTAAACAGGCGACGTCGGAAACGAAAGATTATCAACCCTAGAACGGAAACGGACCGAACTTTTGTTAACTATTTCTAAATAACCCAACTAGATAGCAGAGGAGCGACATGTCTGCTATGATTTATGACAGTGTCGACGGAGAAAAAAGCTATATGGTAATCAAGAGCCAATCAGAAGCAACCGCCTCTCGCGTTCCTTACTTACTCTGAAGACTTTTGAACACTAGTAATTTTATTATAACTTTTGTTTCAGTAAGGGAAAGTTTAAAATGTTTATTTCAAAATATAGATCAGAAAGTGACATATACCTATGAACTGTAAAAATTTTCGTGAAAAAATAAGTGAGCGGTGAAGCTTTAATTCAGCCTTAATTGAGTAAAATTGAAATTTAAACATATATAGTATAGTGTTTGATTGATTATACATATACACTTGCAGTTTAGCCGTACATTGCTAAGACCCTATGTACTGTTTATATGCTTATGTGATGTGTATATATATTTACAATTTTAACTCATGTCCAGGTAATTTAAAGCTGAAATTTCAAGTGTTTAGACTCAAAATTGGCGGAGTGGGTTTGTAGAGTCTGAAAAGGTTAACATCTTCAATTTGGACTCTTGTCAGCCTATTCCTCACCCAAGCCTGATTAAAAAGATTGCTGCATATCTGCATATACGTATGTAAAATTACAAATGTTTAGACCAAGAATGTGCTGAGTAATTTGGTAGACACCGAGAGGTCAATTAAATTTTAACTTTGACCCAAAGTTTGACTTCTTAACATTTATTGTTTTGAGCTCAAAGACAATTAAAAAGTTTGGTGCACGTCCGAGTTACCTACACAATTGGCGGAGGAGTTAGGTAGAGTTGTAAAATCTAAAATCATCTAACTCCGACCCCTTGAAAGCAAAATTTCTGGTTGAAAACCTACGAAAATGATTTTCCCAAATCTAAATATCCCTTATGTGAAATCTCGAGGCTGTAGATTGAAAACTTACAGAGTAGTTTTCTATGAAAATGTACACACACAGACACACTTACAAATATATATATATATATATATATATATATATATATATATGAAAGCTCTAGCACAGAAACTTGCTTTATGTTTCTGGAAACTAGGAAGAGTTTTGTCTTAATATCAGTGGTATATTCTGACATGTGTTTAGTGCAGTAATTTGCATTCTAAGTACTTTCGTATTTATTGATAGCGAAAAGCAACCAAGCTGAAGCGAATTTGTGCTCCGTTTTAGCTTCTCACATTTTATTTCAGTGGAAAACATAAATAAACGTTGTCTTTAAGAGAGAAATCAATAATGTAAATTAGAGTTGTAGTAACGTGTTTCCACTCGGAATACTTTAACATTTTTCGTCGGATCGATAACCTGCCTTGTACTTCGCACGTGTACAGATGTGTAGACTTACATTTACGTAATGTACGTTAAAATATATAAATATACAGGCATACATATGTCTCTCCTTTTTAATCGCTTCTATTTCTCTTCTTTTATTATACAAATACATTAGTATCTTCAGCTAATATATACATATATATATATATAGAGAGAGAGAGATACATATAAATGTGTGTGTATGTATGTATGTATGTTATGTCAGGTCATGTCATATGCTACTGGTACCATGTAACCCAGTACTACCTGCCTCATGGTCGGGTCACTGGCGACTAAACTGGTTCCCCCACCAGACTTGTTTGGTGAGGAGGGCGGCTAGTCTCCCTGAAGGATTAAAAACAAGACCTAACAAACGGCGAATTAACTCTTTTTCTGGGTCAACGGCCAACTAGCACCGTGTATATTTGTGTGTATATATGTGTATTGGGCTGGAGTGGGCTCCCGTAAACCGTGGTGAAGGCAACCTTTCTAGGAGAAGCAAATCTCTGATTTAAAAAACCATAAAGCGCTTTAAGCTGGTCTGCAGTTTAATTTGTTGCTGGCTATCTTGCTCTTGCTTTTTGCTAGATCTCAACATTTTGAACCGAGAGAGAGAGAGAGAGACTTAGCTGTCGTACAAAGTTAAGACTCTGTAACATCATATTTGTATAGATACTCCCTCAGGCATTTGGGCTCATGGATTTTAAATGTTTGAGGGAGTGGCACTCGTCTGACAAGACGTTGCAATCATCACCATGTATGTATGTATGGGGGCGATTAAGAAACGGGAGATATATGTATGCCTGTATATTAACCTATTTAAAATTATGGTAAGTGGCAGTTTTAGTCGCTTAGAACTGTTTAAAGCTTCACCTCTCGCTTATTTTTTTATTATTAAATCTCAATCAACTATTATAGTTTGTACATACCCAACTCAGCTTTATTGTGAAAAAAAAACACATTGTTTAGTAAAACAAAAGTTATGATGAATTCTCTGGTGTTCAAAATCGTAAAAACACGTAAGGATGTGAACAGCGTTTTCATGACTAGTTTCCATAGCAATCAAGTCGCTAAAGCGACAAGTCTTGCAACTAATTCACTTCTGTCGTGAAAAGAGAAGTAACAATAAACCAGAGAGAATGAAGGGTAGATAATTAGTATGATTTTTTTTTAAGAAAGAGTGTCGTACAATTTTATTACATATGTGCGTGTTATGTTTATGGGGGCAAAAGAATAAGACTGAAATTAAACAAAGAACAAGTTAATGCATCAGGAACTTGGAAAATCATGGATTACAATAGAAAAATCCGAGCATGAAAAGGAATATGGTTAAGCTTAAACATGGGATAGTTAAGATTAGTTAATAAAACTGGAAAAGAAAAGGGCAATATATTCTAGTAAAAAATATAATAAATTTATAACTTAAAAGAGTGCAGTATTAAATTTTTGAAATTATATATATATATATATATATATATAAGAATCCTCTCTTTTATATATATATATATATATATATATATATATATATATATATATATATATAAGAATCCTCTATTTTCTCTATTTCTTCTGCGTTTATATCCCTTCAAATACTTTCACTGTTTCTACTTCTATTTCCTAATTTTTTTTATTTATCTATGCCCCTTAAAAACATGCAATTTATTTTTTTATTATATTTACTTTGTATTTGCTGAATAGCAAAATTATTTCGAATTAGATCTAATATTTGCTTATGACTTTTCTTAAAACAGATGCGCCTGGATCTAAAAGCCATGGGTTCAGAAAAAATCCTTGAATTGTATTCTTTATTCAAGCAATACATTTCTGTTCTGAAAAATTATATTTTGCTTAATGAAACTTAAACAAAAACTATATGTATATATATATATATATATATATATATATATATATATATATATATATATATATACATATATATATAGATAGATAGATAGATATATACGTATATATATACACATATATATGCATATATATATATAGATAGGTAGATAGATATATATACATATATATACACATATACATGCATATATATACATATATACATATATTACATGGTAGTAACCACTTATCAAGGCCCGGAAACCACTCGGGGATAAGGGTTATTGCATGTACAGTAATCAGTGGGATAATATCGTAGTAATCCTTAGTAATGGAGATTGGATAAAGTGTCTTACTTAAGGGAGCGGTGTGAAAGAAATTTGTTTATGTTGAACTTGAAGACATCCAATTTGTAGTCAGGTGGGAAACACGTAAACGGAACTGAGTTCCACAGGCGTGCACTTCTAAGAAAGAAGCTTTGTTCATGAAATCTACGTTTTGATTTAGGCACAGATAAATAGTGGGAAAAATTATTCACATTGGTTTCAGTAAGACGGGTGTTTATCGGGAAAGATGAGCGAGAGGGGATGCAGAGATTGGAGCCCAGGCGAGCACTTGCCTTGGAAATAACGATAAAACAATGACATGCTCGCAACGTCTCTTCTGTTGGAGAGTGGTTGCAGAGAAGGGAAAAGGACCCCTCCCTCAAAGTCACGAAGTATATTTTGTATTCTGTCATGATAGGATAGTGTTTTTAGCAACTCCTGGCTAGATGTGGCAGCAGCAGTCCATCCTTGGACGTACCTGGCTTTTATATAGATAGAGAATTGTATCAGTTGTGAGATATTTTCTGAAGTGCCAGAAGGATCCCACCATTTTTCCAGCGACCTTCCAGGTTTATGTACGTGTTCCATTTCAGATCAGGAGTAAATATCAAGCCCAGAAGCTTATCAAAACATGGAGCCTCTCCAAGACAGGAGCCATCTATTTCAATTGATGCCATATGGGGATCAGAACGTTATTGATGTAAAGAGCTTGGTTTTAGATGCATTAAAAGTAACCAGCCACCTCTTTTCCTATTGTACCACACGCTCAAGATCAGAGGAGAGAGAATAAGAGAGAACTTTGTCATTTACGGCCTCTGTTGCATTTGATGGTGTGTCATCAGCAAAGATGTTAATGAATAGTTTAAGTATGTGTTTTGGGAGATCATTGATGTAGATCAGGATGAGAGTTGGGCCCACGATGGACCTGTGAGGATCTTCAGAAGTAATACTGTGAGCCTCTGATTTCTGCCCATCAATCACTACCCTTATGAGCCTATCAGAGATAAACGATTTAATAATTGGGAAAACATTTACAGTTATACCGTAGCTTGAAATCTTGTGAAGTAGGCCCTTATAATATACCTTATCGAAGGTCTTTGATATGTCAAGAGCAATTGCCCTGGAAAAGAAACCTTTGTCAAAAGATTCACTAATCCTATGAGATATAACTGTTAGCACATCTGATGTAGATCTAGGAGAACGGAAACCATATGACATGTCAGTAAGTAGGTTATTTTTGCTTAGCTGGTTCACTACTTCTGTATTTGTATGGATTCCAGCAACTTACTTATGACACACAAGGATCGTATTGTTCTGTACTGAAAGGGAGATGCCTTATCACCTGAATTCTTAAATACATAGTATACTGTTGAAATGTTCTACGGTGTTTAGAAGCACTTCTTAAGGCAATGCTTAAACAGTTTTGTAAGCTTTGGGGCAAGTTCTGGTAGAAGTTTTTTCAACACTATGATTGGAATGCCGTCAGGGCCTTTTGCTTTACTGGAATCAAGGTTCTACACAAATACTTGCGTGTTGCATAGTGTTGTTTGTTATAGGAGGAAATACGGGGAGTTGATGGCCTTGGTTATAAAGGGTAGAATTATCTGCAAAGTTCTTGACAAATGGTTTGGCTTCGTCTGATGCTGACGAGATGACCTCAGGTCCATTGATGATGATTGGGATAGAACGCACGCTTCTGTTCAATATCCTGTTTGCTATTTGCAAAAACTGGTGGGGACCAACTCGCTGCTCAGCTACTTTGAATTCAACGAACTGAACATATAGCTCTCTTGCATTTTTTATTACTGTTTTTTTATCACTGTTATTGGTTGCTGACAGTCCTGAAAGCAGCTTTAGTCTCAGTACATTTATTACGTTGATAGCTATAGAAAACGTAATTTTTGTGCGCGATGGCGGCAACACATTCTGCGGAGAACCAGTGCTGGCTGTTAGGCTTTTGGTGGAATTTTTTGGATGGGTTGAATCGGTCTATGCCTACAATTATCCATTCGGTCAGGTCTGTGAAAGCTATCACGGTCATCCATAAACTATCGAGATACAGTACGGTGGAGTAGTTCCCCTGAAGACTTATTACATTTCATTTTTATCTTAACTGATACAACATAATGGTCGAAAGATTCCAGAGGAGATAGAACTGAAACTGTACATAGCTCAGGGAAAGTTGTGAGAAAAAGGTCTAGAAGGCTTGCATACTGACCGGTAGTATCGGGCACACGGGTCGGGTCATGTGCGATCTAAGGTCATAGACAAGGCGAACTCATAATAGAACCCCCTCATCATTTGTTGTGTTTGAATGGGTCAGCCATTCCACAATGTGGACATTGAAGTAACCACAAATGTGGAAGTTAGCCGAAGTATGAGCAGACAGGACATGGTCAATTTTCTCAGATATAATCTTAAAGATAGTAACTCCGCTGTTGTGGGGCCGATAGAGGGCAAATATAAATGCGCTGGTGTAAGTGGAACCCGGAAGCACATATAAGGTAAATTAGGGTCTTCTCTTCAGATATCCCTACCACACGGAAAGCCCTATTTAATATAGGTACATATTCCATGCCTAGGGCGATCCTGGGGGTCAGATTTAGATGTTAAGTTAGAGTATCGTTTAATTATGAACTCGTCTTCGGAAGTGATCGGCCCTATGCCAGGTCCGCTTAGGAAAAAAACATCCGGTTTTTCTGCTGTAATTGGGTTTCAAACTCTAGAAGGTTGGAATGTAGGCACCTGATGTTGCAGAAGGAGACATGGAGGATGTGGTTCTAAGATTATTCGTGTAATTCTTCTGGAGATATTTCATGTTGAGGTTTTGGGATTCGTGGAACAGTTCGTCAGACTTGGTTAGAGCAGGACAGAGAGGGAAAGAAAGAGAGAAAAGACAAGTTTTTTTTGTAGCACATGATGATAAAACCGTAAAAATTACTCACTAGTGTGGCATCGAGAGGCCTCACCAGAAACTATTGCATGGCCCAGAATACATTCACCTAAAGGCAATACAGCAGTCCTAGTACTTTGCACCTGTTGATAGGACAGCGTCCTTAGTGGTTAATCCAAGGTGAGGGCCCCTTAATTTCATGCGGGTAACGCCAGCCCAGATGAACCGTTTACCTCCGCAGTCTTACTAATGACAGGGCCACAAGGATAGACATAGAAGCAGTAAATTTCCAACATCTCAGGCTATATATATATATATATATATATATATATATATATATATATATATACATATATATATATAAATATATATATATATATATATATATATATATATATATATATATTAATACACTAGCGTGTATGTTCTTTTGTGTATCAAACTTTCCGGCAAATTTCATTGGTTGAGATTTAATCCTGGAATGCACATTGATTCTAGAATACACATTTATGAACGCTCCAGTCGGTATTCGAGTAGGGTGTTCTCACCGCTATATTTGTTTTTAATTCTATAAAATTTAGGGTTTCATCTTTCTGGTAAATGCAAATGTTAAGACATAACTGATTTTAAGTACTTCCGTAGTAAGAAACGATAACACAAATATCTTGGCCGGCAGACGCTATAATTTTTCTAATTAAAAATATGTGTTTTTCATTGTATTTTTTTCTTTAATTATTTCTTGTTTGAGAAAAAGAGAGAGGTAAAGAGGGGGAGACCGACAGCCGCTGGTGTTTTCGTTGTTTAAAATATTATTGCTACTACTACGTTTTCATGTCGCAGTGTGTGTGTTTATATGTGTGTATGTGTGTGTGTGTTTGTGTGTGCCTGTGGGGGAAAATTGATGCGTTCCTGTAGTTTTTTTTTGTAATCATATCTAAAGCAATTATTTGGGTTTTTTTTCATATTTTAATTTGTTTACATTGTTTATTGTTTGGATGAGATAGAGAGAGACATATAGAGACCCACTGTATGACATTTGCTGGTGTTTTCGTTAATCTATATATTAATACGCAAGCGTGTGTGTTAATTTTTTGTGTCACGCTTACACCTGCTTTCTTTCGAGTGGATGTCGTTTAATAATGGTTGTGCCCTTCCATTTCTTGTAATAAATAATTTTGCGAAGAATTATTCATAAGTTTTGGTTTCGTTTTCGATTATAAATGATAGCACTCAACCTTTCTATTTTTTTATGTTTCAAATCACTACTTTATATTGATTTTTAACAAACATGCTTACATTATTAAATAGGGAAAATAAAAAAAACTCCACCAATATTTATTGTTCTACTCCTCTTTATTGTCCTACACGCTACTGTATTAATATATAGACTTGGTTAGATAAACATTTTTACAGATTTAACAAAAGGGCTAGAGTACTATGATGGTGTCTTCAGTGATGCTAAACGCCCACAGAATGATCAGGGTAATATATTACATATGAAAGATGCCACTGTGGAATTGCCACATATCTCGATAGTATATATATATATATATATATATATATATATATATATATATATATATATATATATATATATATATATACACTTGTGCCCGATATTATTCATACCCCTCGGATCTTTGAGATTTCTATAAGAATAATGCTCAAACCAGAAGGTAGACAATATTAAAGGGATTTCAAACAATAAATCAAGCATAAGCATTTAATTTAAACTCAACAAATAAATAAATTATGCAAGTTTGAAACATTATACAAAGAAAAACAATAATGGCAGTTCAAAATTATTCATACCTCTCTTACTAATAGTCAATAGCATGCCCTTTATTCTTAATAACTGCCTGTAACCGTTTTGGATATTTATCAACAAGGTTTTTACAAATATCAACACAGATTTTTGACCATTCTTCAATGCAGTAGTTCTCCAAATCCCTCAAATTTCTAGTTTTCCGCTTTTTAACCTCAGTTTTCAATATGTGCCAGAGGTTTTCGATAGGGTTCAGGTCGGGACTCTGGCTAGGTCATTCCAAAACATTAATTTGATCCTCCTCAAACCATTTCTTGACTATTTTGGCAGTATGTTTTGGATCATTATCCTGTTGAAGGACCAAGTTTGGTCCTAAATGGAGCTTCTCCGCATCCTGTCTAATGTTTTTCTGGAGTATTT